>NC_057737.1:1989374-2036218 GCF_004010195.1 Chiloscyllium plagiosum | reverse complement strand
AGGTTGAATCTTTCCTCCTCTCTCCTCCCCCCACCCCGCCAACTAAAGATAAAGCACCGATTTGTAGAACTGTATTGAGCTGCTTCCTCAATGTTTGGGCAGGAAGAGAGAGAGAGAGTCGGGTTAATGAATGGCGGTATATGTCTTTTCACCTCCCGACCGAATCCCACTGATTTTAACTTAGAAAATGAATGCGGTGGAATGTAGATCTGAAGGTTTAGCGCCCAGAGAATGGGCAAAACCTCCATTTTAATTCATATCTATGCCTCACATAAATTAGAATTTTGATTTGAAATAAATTGGGATATTTAATCTTTGTGTATAATGTAAGAGTTAAACTACACAATGGGATTAAGGACGATCCTTTCCTCGTTCTGCCTAGGCGGAAGTTGCGGGTCACCCTTGGCGCACACATGCTGTGAAATAAGGCGGGATGGAGGCCAGAAATTCTTTTTCTCAAATCCAGTTTCTGCAGAGGGTTTTTTTGTCCCTAATCAGGGTTTCTGGGATTTTTATCTCAAGGTTTTGTGAGCTATTTATTTTGGTGATTGCAGCCTACTGAAAAGTCTGTTCTGCAGTTGCAAATCTTGGACGTGGGGTCAGGAGTTGTTAAATTCGTTTTTCCAATTTAACATTAAGCTAAATATAGGCTATTATGCAAATAGGATATTATTTTTGATGCTATTCACCATCTCCATTGCTCACAATAGGAATCATTTTATTTATCCAAAGTGGTTATCTGGCCTGTTAATAATTGAGGAAAGGTGTGCAATTCTTGACATTTTAAATTCAGGTCCCTTCAGCTAACTAACTAATTACTATAAATTTGATCAACTTACCAGATAATTTGTCTGGTATGTGAGTAGGTTTTTTTTGGAGGAAGGGGCTGTTTCTTCGCAAGTATCATGGAGATTTTAATTGCTTATTTACTGCATTTATGATGTGACGTTTTAAACTTTTGCAGTATCTGCATGGTTTATTGCAATTTCAAAATTAACTATGGATGGGATCTTTTATAAAAAGTGACAAGACCTTTGCCTTGTAACTTCATTTTGAGTGCAAATCTGCTGGATTGTAGTTGGAGTTAACAGACTCCGTGAAGCTAGATTCACATATTCATACTGAAGGAGGGAGGTGAGGTGCATTGTTCTCAATTTTTCGCTAGGTCTGCTGGTTGTTGGTAGAAATGCACTGTAGTCTTTGCCATTACTGACTTAATTATGCTGCATGAGTGGCAGCGAGTCCAAATGTATCTTCCAAGCAGGCCACTGTTTCCCAGATTTTGTGGTACAATGGCCAGGAGGTGGAATCGGTTTAAGATTCTTAGTAAATATTCTGATTCCATCAGAATGTATATCTAAACAGTTAAGTACTTCACATCTTGGTGCATTATGCTGACTAGACTAATAAGATTGTAATGTTTAGATATGATCTTATTGTGTATTCAGGACTAAAGGATGTCTTTACCTATGAATGTGTTTACACTTTGATCTTTTTAACAGAATGAGTGGCTTTTTTCCCCCAGCAGAAATCCTCTAACCGTGGGGCATTTTTGCACTTTTTCTTGCTGAACTTCCAAACTAAATTCAGGCCTTACTTCCACTGTCAGACAGCCTGCAGTTTGTTTCTGACACTAAAATGTTTCCTGTAAATAGTTGTCATAGATCTAGGTTGAATAACCTGTGTGAAATGATCGGAAACAGAACTAGGACAATTGTATGGTAAACTCATTTCTGCAACAAATAAAACTGATTTAAACAAGTCTCCCATGTCTTTTTTTTAATCTACAGTAGCAATAAAACTGTCACTGGGATATTGCTGTCAGTCTGTTTTTGAAAATTTTATATTTTGGAAGATTCGGTAGTTAAAATATTAATGTTGCATAATATGACATTTTCATACACATCAGGAAGATGAAGTATATGAACTCTGTAATTAACCCTGTTTGTTGGTCCATGAACCAGCTGTTGTTTCAAGTGTAACTGAAGTTGAAACATGGAATGGAATGTTAAATTTTTGTGCAAGAATTTCTTGAGTACCTCTTAGAAAGGTCTATACTGATTGGTTCAAATGTTTTATATAGGCTCTTTAATTTAATGGCTGTTGTAACATTCCAGTTCCATTTGTCTACTCATTTTCTTTGTTCTGATTATGCTCCATGCATTTTACCGGTCCAGTTGTCCTCATCCGAGGCCATTTAGAAGGTGTGAACATTGATTGGCAGATGGAGAAAGTAAGGACTGCAGATGCTGGAGATCAGAGCTGAAAATGTATTGCTGGAATAGCCCAGCAGGTCAGGCAGCATTCAAGAAGCAGGAGAATCAACGTTTCGGGCATGAGCCCTTCTTCAGGAATGGCAGATGTCTCAACGCATTGAAACGTACCACTAGCTGTGTGACTAAGACAGCTTCTACTGTGCTGCTCACTGTTCAGGGTGAGACCTCTGCAATTTTCATTCCTGTCATTGAATTAGTTGGTGCTTAGGAATACAGGTGTTCTTTGGAACACTTGACTGGATGTGTTTCTTGGATGGCATGGAACCTTACAACTGTAGAGTTTTAAAAATGCTTATTTACTTATACATTGGTAGACAAGCAGCCACATCCTTTTGATTCATTGCTCATTAAAGGCCTGATCCTGAGTCATTTAAGTCCATATGCTGCACTTCCTAGAGTCATAGGTCACAATCAGAAAGCTACATTGCCATTGGGTGCATGGAAGCAGCTTCTAACTAGGTTCAGCTAAATAAGTACATGATGGAATTTCAAAGTTGGTCCCATTCATTAGTTGATCATCCAACTCGATAGCCTGTTCTGTTTTTTTCCCTATATTCTTTGATTCCTTTAACCCCAAGTGCTATATCCATCTCCTTGAAATCATAGTGTTTTGACCTTGACTGCTTTCTGCGGTAACAAATTCTACAAGTTCACAACTCAGTTTTTTTTCCATCTATGTCCTAAATGGATTACTGATGTGTTTAGTTTGCAACTCTTGAGATCAAGACTCCTATCATTTGAGAACATACTTCCTCCACCTAGCCTGGTTAGAATTTGAGGTTTCTGAGATCCTCCAATCTGAACTGTAGTGAATATAATCCTAACTAATTCACCTTCTATAGCAAGGTTATCTTCCCTCAGATGAGACCAAAACTGCACACAACATTTCAGGTGTAGTCTCACCAAAGCCATGTATAATTGCAGCAAGACAAGCTGCTCCTATACTCTATTACACTTGATATGAAGGCAAACAGTGACGACCTCGTGAACTTGCTTATGTTCAGCAATTGGTCTGTCAGGACACTGGATCTTGTTGCAGATTTCTTTCTCCCTATTCATAACCATTCAAATATATAAAGTGTCACTGGCAAATAAACATCTTGAGCAAATCAGTGACCACTTCTTGGTCACTTAGAGGAATTGTGGTTCAGATTTTGGGAATGCCTCCTTTTATAATACCACTTGGCCAGGATAACCCCTTCCTTCAGGGTCTCATTCAGGTGATGGTGATGGTATTTCCAACCATATCACGGAGTGTTTGCCCACAGCAGGTTCTCGGGTCTGCAGCACGATGTAAACTGACATTGTTCTATCTGGTTACAATTCTCCCAACTGAACCAAGTTGACATTGGTGTTGCCTTTACCAATAAACCATCGGGGTGTTTTTAAAAAAAACATGAAGAAGCTATGGTATTAATGAAAAAGTCATAATCGGACATTCTAATTTAGTCATTAAGGTTTAATCTTTTGTAATTTTGCTTAAGAATGCAAATCTAATTTCAATATGGAATGGCTTCTTTAGGCTTAATTAAAACACTGCCACTTGTCAGATAAATGATCCAACTCATTTTAAAGTTTCATTGAAGGAAATGGTCTGAGGAACACTAGTGTTTGACCATCTCTCCTTGTAAATTATAAGTTTGTCTGCCTTCCTGCTTCATAGTCTTTGAATGTGATGTCATCCATGAAATTCATTTTTCCCAACTCCATGTTTTAATTTGTCTCGGTTTCAATGCCTGCCACAATGTGACTCCTATTAGTCATAAATGTCAACCTGTATCACTGACAAAAGTAATTTGTCCTTATCCTTCTTGGCCCCTTTGAAGTCTTTGAAATGATGTACTCTTTTTCCTTTATTGCATTTCCATTGTCATCCATTAAACTGTAGCCAGAGAATCTTCTATGATGGTTTTTTCAAGTCCCATATGTTTGGCTCAGATTTACCTTGGTGGTGCCCTTCTGACCGTGTCAGTGTCCACATTAACACTGACATGACTCAACTATAGCTCTCCACAATCTCTCTCCACTTCTCTTCCGCCATCATTCAATTGGCAGAATGCTTATTCACACTTGCAAATACAATTTGATAAAATAATGGAATTTGCCAGTTTTGTAGTTAAATGGCTGTGATTGTCATCCATGTACCACTACTGCTTTAGGTGTGCACACTGGAATGCTGTACTTTGCTGAGTTTCCAAATCACATTTGAGTCATTGCAGTCCTTATTCATTGTTTTCTGTACCCTGCCAGTGCTTAATTTAATGAAACAATCTGTTCACCTTGCAGTTAAATATTTGTCACAACCTTTTAGACTTAAAAATACATTTGCAGACAATTAATTAGCTCCAGTGATTTAAATCTGACCTTGCCTGTAAAATAATGGGATGGATAATGCCACTTTTGCAGATGAATGTGAAGTGATAAGTGATGGGAGCCTGTGTTGTAATATTGTCACTGAACTAGCGATGCAGAGACCTAGAGAATGTTCTGGGGTCTGTTTGAATCCTACCCTGGCAGGTGTGATTTGAAATTTAAAAAATTGGGAATCAACAGTCTGAAACTATTGTCAATTGTAAAACAAAACCTGATCTGGTTCACTAATAATCTTCAGGCTAGGGAAAACTGCTCTCCTTACCTGGCCTCATCTACACATGATACCAAATGCACAGCAAGGTGGTTGACACTTAACTTCCCAAAATGGCCTATGAAGTCTTTCGGTTGTCTTAACCACTCCCAAGTCTCGGTGAAGCAATGAAATGCCAGGCATCAGCAATGACGAACTCAACTCTGTTTACCCTGCTGACTTGGCATCATAGAATCCCTACAGTGTGGAAACAAGCCCTTCCGCCCAACAAATCCACGCCAACCCTCTGCAGAGTAACCTGCTCAGACCCATTCCCCTCCGTATTACTCGATATTTACCCCTGACTAATGCACCTCCCTGAACACTATGGGAAATTTAGTGTTGCCAAATCACCTAACCTGCACATCTTTGGATTCTCACCAATAGCTCTTCCAATTTTGCTCAGCTATCTCTCCACCTGGTAAATTTTCCCACCAAGCTGTGCACCATTCTGACTTAGTGCTGTTCCTTTACTGTCACAGCCAAACTTTTGGTGCTTCCTCCCTTAACAGTGCTACAATTGTGCCTACTTCAAATGGACTCTTGTTCAAATGTCAACTCGGGGTGGGCAAAAATGCTGACCTAGCCAACAGCACCCGCATAGTGTGTAAAAACATGCCCTTGTCCGCCCGTCTTGTTCCCACTCTTCATTGAGCATTTATTCTAATCTCATTTTCTAAAACTTGTATGCTATGATCATTCCAGTAAATATTGAGTTCCAGATATCCATCACCCTTTGCAGGAAAACACATTTTGATCTCAAATTCCTTATAAACTACCTGTTGCTGTCATTGCAACTGTGCCCCCTGGTTATTGGCCCATCTAATGAAAGGTATCTACTGTATCAATGACCTTTAGACTTTGTGCACCTCAGTCAGGTTCACCCCTTAGTCTTGTCTGGTCCAACTTAAATAGCTTCAGCTCCTCATTGCTGAATTATTGCAGCTCAGGCAACATTTTGGTGAATCTTCTCTGCAGTGACATCCTCCCTATAATGTGGAGATTAGAACTGCACATGGTACTCCAGCTATTGCCTAACTTCTTAACACCGCTCTATCATAACGTCTTGCTCTTGTATTCAATGTATTGACTAAGAAAGTCCAGGATCCCACATGCTACCATATCTACTTTTCTGGGCTGTGATCAAATTACAGCAACAGTACAGAAAACCTGTGCTCTAGAACTCATGAAATCACGTCCCTGCCCAATAAAAAGCCCAGCCTTTCCAGTGCAGTTACACCATCGAGAATTCTTAATTAGGCATGTGTCTCCAAGACCCATTATGGTGATAAATCCTGGGCCTAAAAGTCAGTGCCAATGCAGATCTTCATGTGCAGGTGTTGGAGTGGCTACAAATGTGATTTACATGGAAGACTCATCCCTGCAATTGAGTCAAAATCCTGGAACTCTGTCCTTAATAGCATCATATGTCTCCTACAACACATGACTGTAGTGGTTCAAGCAGTAAGCTTGCCTTTTCCTCATGGGCAGATAGAGGTGGGCATGAAACACTCACCCAGCCTTCAATAACTGCATACCACAAATGAATATTTGGAAGCCTGAGGGTATCAAACTTGATTGTGTAGGTCACAACATTTGAAATGTGCAGAGGTAAATCTATTTAAGTCACTAGTGAGTTATCGGTGTTGCTGGCTGGCCAGCAAGCATTTGTCCCTAGTTGCCCTTGAAAAGATGGTGGTGGTAAGCTACTGCCTTGAACAGCTGCAATCACCATGCTTTAGTTTGACCCATGTTGCTCTTAGAGGGAATTCCAGGATTTTGACCCAGTAAAGGTAAAGGAACAGTGATATATTTCCAAGTCATGATGGTGAATGGCTTGAAGGGGAACTTGCAGGGGGTGGTGTTCCCATGTATCTGCTGCCCTTGTCCTTGTAGATGGTCATGGGTTTGGAAAGTGCTGTCTGAGAATCTATAAATGATGAATTTATTCCTAAGACTTATAAATGTTTGCAATTGTAGGAAGATGTGGAATTGCATTGGTCCTGAGAAAGAAGGAATTGGTTTCTGCTTGAGGATAGTGGAAATGAATCGATAATAAGGCTGGTCAGAGGTCAAGGTGGCATCTGAAAGAGATGTAGAAGATTGAAAGGCGTGAACAGGATGAATCGAAAGCAGCTGTTCCCCTTAGTTGAAAGGTCAGCGACAAGGGTTCATAATTACACAGTTGTTTTGAAGATATTTGAGGAAAACCTTTTCACCCAGAGGATGGTTGGGTGTGGAATACACTGTATGGCGGGATAGTTGAGGTGGGGCAATTCAAATCTTTTAAAAACTACTTGGATGAGCACATGTATCATCACATTCAAGGTTATGGGCCCTAGTGTAGATAGTAGAATATTTTTGATGGTACAGTCTTGATGTATTGAATGATTCTGAGATATTGGATAGATTGACAGACAAGACGGTTCACTAATCTCCTTTAGATCATCCTTACCTGGCTTGACATAGTTGTGACTCTAAACCCACAGTGATGTGGTTGACTCAGCTGCCCTGTAGGCAATTAGTAGGGATGGGCAATACTATAAATGCTGACTTAGCTGGTGACACCCAAATCCCAAGAACAAATTTTTTTTTTATAGTGTTTGGAGATTTACCTGCAATGATTCAACTTGTCCAAAAAACATTGGACCTTTAGTATTGAAGACATACAATCTGAACAAATAGAACAGTCAAGATAGGTTAATGCCAAAATAACTTAATGTTTTCTATGTGGACAGCAAAAACATTATTGCCTGTTATGCACTTATCAGATCTCAGAAATGTCTATTTGGTTGTCTTATTTACCAATTGGCTAATTTGCATATGGGACAGTTTAGCTCAGTTGTCTTGGACAGTTGGTTTGTGAAGCAGTGAGATGCTGACAGTAAGGATTTAATTCCTATTACTAGCTGATGTTACCTTGAAGGACTCCTGAATTTCTTCCTTTGCCTGAGATACGGTGGCCCTCAGGTTAAATCACTACTAGTCATGTTTCTGTCGTGAGAGAACTGCCCTATGGTATGGTAAGACTAGTGACTTGACATTTCCATGTTATGGATTTCAGCACTCTGCTCCAAAGACTGTCTTTGGGTGGACATGAAATTTAATTTAAAAAAAAAACTGTCCTTTCTCTCTCCTGATTGTAGATTTGTCATATAACTCAATATTTTTCTGAGCTCACAAAAATATCCCATATCCCCTTCTGATCTTTCCTGCTTCGTATCTGTCTTAATTTTGTATTCAGTGTGGCCTCATTTCCATAATCCTATTCCCAGCATTGTAGTGAATAACTTCTGCATCTTCTCCGTGATATTACTAATCCTTTTTTGTATGACACTAGGAATTGGATGTTAGTCCAAATGTTGTCCTGTATGAGATTATTAATAATTTTTTTTAAACTTCTGTTTCTAGAAGTTAGAATATTAGTCTGTTTTAAAACTCAACTTCTGCTCCCATCCTTAAAAATGAAGTCTGAGATTCTGTTGGTTTGAGGGGCTGAATGGCCTTTTACTGTGTAGTTCTTCTCAAAATGTATCACTTCCTCGTTCTTCACATTTGTAACTGACATTTTTTGCCTAACATTAAACTTGTGTATTATCTTGAAGTTAGTTGCATGAATTTCTAGCTGAAGTGGTTATTAAGCCAAATTATTTTTCTCCCTAATGACTAATTTGTTTGCTCATTTAGGTAAATGGGAATGAGGAATCCTCATTTTGTCAAAGCTTTGTGTTTACGTGCTGTATAACTCCATGACTCTGATTCTGCAAGGAGAAGGATTTTTTTTGCAAAGCAAGAGGGTCCTTTTGGGTAACAGTCAGATAGTTAAGGAGAAGGTGCTTTATCCTGAACTGTAGTTCACCATCTGAAAGTGAAGTACTGTTTTACTTAAGATGACCTGCTGAAGTATGGTGCTCACTAATTTTCATAACTTAGATGTTTATCTAATTTAACGTAGTAAATCTGAACATAATTTGTTTCGTTTTTCACCGAATGATGACTTGATCTGGCTTCAGAATGATTGCAGTCATATACCAATAAAGTATGCAAATATCTCATCCAAAGTGATAACCTTCCATCGTTTAAATAGGTAAACCATTGAGCCAACTGTTCTATGAATAAAATCCTGTGTTCATGTTGTAATTTGGGTAGGTTCTGGCAGATCATTGTGCTGTCTACCTTTGTCTGTTACGTCACTAATGTCTAAATAGGTTGGTGAACAATTGATGCTTCGGTTAAATGATTTTCATCTGCCACCACTGAAATTTAATTGGACTATCCATATAGTATGGCCACAAGAGCAGGTTAGAGGGTAGAATTTTGGAGCATGTAACTCCTCTCTTTTATCCCCAAAATCAATTCCACCATCCTTTAAGATGCAAGTCAGGAGTGTGATTTGAATATTTGCTTCGGTTATATTGCGCTCAAGCTCAACTCAATCAAGAACAAAGCAACCCATTTGAATGGCACCCATTTCGCACCACACTATACATTAACTTCCTCTATGTGCTTGGAGAACTCAGCAAGTGCACTTTGACAGTACCTTCCAAATCTGGGATCTCCTAGAGCCTAGAAAGACAAGAACAACAGACATGTGGGAACACTGCCACTTTCAAGCTCCACATGATCCTGACTTACTTTTTCACTGCTTGGCAAAAATGCTGCAACTGCCTTCCTAACAGCACTGAACATGTATCTAAATGGACTGCAGGGATTCAAGAAAATGACTTATGACTGCATTCTCAAGAGCATTTGGGCATGGACAACAAATGCTGGCCTTACCTGTGGCTACCACATCTCAAAGATTAAAATGATAAAATAAACAACATTAGTCTTTGGAGGCCACCACATTATGCTGTTTTCTCTAAATGGTTTCCTAATATCCTTTAGGAAAAGAACTCTGTCCTTACCTGGTCTTCCCTATATATGACTCCACTGCCCTTAGTCAGGGTAGGCAATGAGTGTAACCTAATCAGCGATATCTGCAATATGCTCCTCGGATGCTGCCTGATCTGCTGTGTTTTTCCAGCACCACTCTAATCTAGACTCTGGTTTCCAGCATCTGCAGTCCTTGTTTTTACCTGTTCATTTCTCTGCAGAATACTGCCTGACCTGAATTTTTCAAGCACTGTTTACATTTCAGATTTACACAACTGTATTTGGAATTTGAACAAATCTAGTCTACTGAACTGAGCAGTTAGCAGGAGAATGTTTTCTATTCCAGCCAGTCCTAATTTTTAAAAATCCTTGCTGTGCTCTAAAATGAAACTTTTGTTAAATTTTGAATCTTTGATGGGTAATATGCTATGTATTCAAAACCCGATTAGTGGGTTATAATATTGTTTGCTTTCCTTTTGGGTAAAGGATATGCAGTGATGTGATTCTGTTTGCGGCATTTAAGTGTAGTTGTAAGTTAATGTGCAAAACCGAGCCAATTTCTCATTGTAAAAAGTGGAACTAATACATCTGGAAATTGGTCAGTCAGCCTCACTTAATTTCTGTGTGCAAACAGCTTGTGGTTATACCATAAGACATAGGAGTGGAAGTAAGGCCATTCGGCCCATCGAGTCCACTCCGCCATTCAATCATGGCTGATGGACATTTCAACTCCACTTACCCGCATTCTCCCTGTAGCCCTTAATTCCTTGTGACATCAAGAATTTATCAATTTCTGCCTTGAAGACATTGTGTCCCAGCCTCCACTGCACTCTTTTTGGTAATGAATTCCAGAGGCCCACCACTCTCTGGCTGAAGAAATATCTCCGCATTTCTGTTCTGAATTTACCCCCTCTAATTCTAAGGCTGTGTCCACGGGTCCTAGTCTCCTCGCCTAATGGAAACAATTTCCTAGCGTCCACCCTCTCCAAGCCATGTATTATCTTGTAAGTTTCTATTAGATCTCCCCTTAATCTTTTAAACTCCAATGAATACAATCCCAGGATCCTCGGCCGTTTTATCAGCTATAATCATTTGAAATCAGCCTCTTGTTCTTGCAGATAAATAATTTCAATGTATTTTTAAACGCAGAATTAACGTTTAAGCTGGAATGATTCAAAGTTTTTTTTCATTTTAGTATTTCAATTTGTCACTCCTATGGAATAGGGATGAATTGATTGGATTAATCCTGAAAAGTATATTTGAGCTGTTGGGGCCCATTGAGATCTGTTTTGTGTAAAGTTGCAAATATTTGCCTGACCTTTTTTTTAATCTAATAAAGCATAATAGATCCAAGATTTTTAGAGGTATCTATCAGTAAAAGAATTGAAATGCCTAACAGCTTTAAGTAATTTATGTTTGGCCACACAATTTAGTGTGGCTTGAAGAGAAGTCTTTAACATTGTTTCAATAATGTTATATTATCTATTCATGATAAAGAGCTTTGGCATAATAACTTGTAAACCTTCCATCTCAAGAGCCAGTGTAATGATGGATTATTAGCACAATAATCAAGGACAGGGTCATGTAGTTCTGGTACCAGCCATAGATGTTTATCTGAGAGCAAACTGTTCATGTCTTCGAGGAAACCTAAGTGGGTAAAGGGAGCAGGGAATTGGGAGAATGGTAGCCTGTCATCAGAAATGTGCAAAAGGTTATGTTGTAAAACTTGGAAGCTGGTAATGATTATTATATTTTGATCTTATTGAAAGCTTGAAAGCAATTGCAATGATTTCTGTAAGAACTGTTGACATTATTTAAAGTGTTAATTTTCTATATCTATTCGGAAAACTCTTAAACATTTTGTGTATCTTAATCCATTTTTCCTTTGATAAATTGTTTTCTAGGCAGAATATTAACTTAGATGGGGATCTTTAGTGGGAATAAAATGCAAAATGTGAGCAAGTGAGTCAGATCCTTCATTGTTGGGTTAAAATCCTGCATTTCACTGTCTAACGTATTTTTGGTATCTTCCACTGTTAATTGCAATAATTGAAATATGTCTAACACTCTAAGGCAGCTAAGGATGACAGTAAAATCCCAAAAAATGAAATTCTAACTGTAAACAGATACTGTTGGTATCTTGGTAGCATGTCAAGCGAATTGTTATTGCTTTTGTATCTAATATTTGAAAAGCTTGGAAATGCATCCCTTGTTTGGTCCGACCTCCGAAGTTCAGCCACCCTAAACCATTATGGTAGTGATGGGCCAATAAACCAAAACTGTATTGGACAAAAATTGCATCTCCATTTTTGATTAACTTGATATAGTAGTGTGTTTATGCAGTTCATCAGGCAAGTATTGAAAATCCAACTTGATCTCCTAAGGACGTGTGCTGTATCTATATATTTAAAACTGGGAGAGAAGTTGTGAAACTTGAAAGAGTTCAGAAAAGATTTAAAAAGATGTTGCCAGGCTTGGAGGATTTGAGCTATAGGGAGAGGCTGAACAGGCTGGGACTGTTTTCCCTGGTGTCGGAAGCTGAGGGGTGAACTTGGGTTTACAAAATTGAGGGGCATAGATATGTTAAATAGGCAAAATCTTTTCCCTGGGGTGGGGGAGTCCAGAACTAAAGGGCATAGGTTTAGGGTGAGGGGGGAAAGATATAAAAGAGACCTAAGGGGCAACTTTTTCACACAGAGGGTGGTACGTGTATGGAATGAACTGCCAGAGGAAGTGGTGGAGGCGAGTACAATTGCAACATTTAAAAGGCGCCTGGATGGTAATGTGAATATGAAGGGTTTGGAGGGATATGGGCCGGGTGCTGGCAAGTGGGACTAGATTGAGTTGGGATATCTGGTCGGTATGGGACGGGTTAGAGCAAAGGGTCTGTTTGCCTGCTGTACATCTCTATGACTCTATGAAAGAGATGAAATCTTGAAAGTTAAATTTGAGGTGTTGGGAGTGGTCAGGGAGACATGGAATATTTCATGTATTAAAATTAGAAACTATTTGTTTTGATATTTTCAATTGTTCTCATGAAAGTGGTGGCTGTTACCTTATGCTTGGGACCATTGTGTGTAAAGCTAAAATAAATGCCAACTATTTAATTGTGTAGCACATCACAGTTGAGCCAGGTATCAACCACAGTTATATTTTATGCAATAATGGCTGGATTGCAATTGAGACCAGCGCAATGAGGCTGTCTCAATGTTGCCTCAGCTGACTTGGCTTGCTCCACTTGTTAAAGATTGAGTTCTGTGTACTTGCCAGGCTACAGTATTGTGCCATATCTAATGTGAGGCTATTGTCAGATTGATTGAATAATCTCAGGAATTTTATTCTTGCTTACCATTGGCTGCTTAAGTATTATGATTCCTGTGACACTAATATTTGTAAGGACTTTTGATCTATTGCCTGCCTTTGAGGTGTATCATAGCATGTGTGTTTTATTTTTAAGGTGCTTCGTGGCACAGAGGTAGTATCCCTACCTCTGGACCAGAAGGATCAGGTTCAAATCCTACCTGTCAGTAAGGTCATAATGTCTCAAAAGATGATTAAACTGTTCAAAACTTGAAATTAGTTCTGATTTGTTTTCACTCCACTGGTTCCTCCAGAAACCAAGTACTGAATAAACCCTTGTGTTTTATGGTTTTCCAGTTAGCCAAATCTTACTTTGTATTCACTTGCATTATGCTCTTGATTTCTGTGTAACAGCTAACCTTTAAATGTATCTTATTAGGACTTATACACTTAATGGTAAGGTCCTAGGGAGTGTTGTTGAACAAAGAGACCTTGGAGTGCAGATTCATAGCTCCTTGAAAGTGGAGTCGCAGGTAGATAGGATAGTGAAGACGGCGTTTGGTATGCTTTCCTTTATTGGTCAGAGTATTGAGTACAGGAGTTGTTGGGAGGACATGTTGCAGCTGTACTGGGCATTTGTTAGGCCACTGTTGGAATATTGCGTGCAATTCTGGTCTCCTTCCTATCGGAACGATGTTGTGAAACTTGAAAGGGTCCAGAAAAGATCTACAAGGATGTTGCCAGGGTTGGAGGATTTGAGCGAAAGCGAGAGGCTGAACAGGCTGGGGCTGTTTTCTCTGGACCGTCGGAGGCTGAGGAGTGACGTTATAAGAGGTTTACAAAATCGTGAGGGGCATAGATAGGGTAAATAGGCAAATTCTTTTCCCTGGGGTCGGGGAGTCCAGAATTAGAGGGCATAGGTTTAGGGTGAGAGGGGAAAGATATAAGAGACCTAAGGTACGTGTATGGAATGACCTTTCAGAGGATGTAGTGGAGGCTGGTACAATTGCAACATTTAAGAGGCATTTGGATGGGTATATGAATAGGAAGGGTTTGGAAGGATATGGGCCAGGTGCTGGCAGGTGGGACTAGATTGGATTGGGATATCTGGTCGGCATGGACAGGTTGGACCGAAGGGTCTGTTTCCATGCTGTACATCTCTGACTCTGAGTAGCTTGGCTCAATTATTCTGCAACCTTTCTGTATTCTGTCTGTTACATTCTCAAATAGCTTGCACTTGGTCTTAATAGTTGTTAATGCAGGTAATGGTGACTGTTCCCTCTTTTTATATTTGAGGTGGTTTTGCTAGCTTTGCTATTTTGTGTGATCCTTCACATTGTTTATTTTTGGTGAAGACTGAGTTAATAGCTGTGCCATTTTTAGGCCTGTTAATCATATTTGAAATATGGTTCACTTTGTTACTTGTAACCATTGGCTGGTACTGAACTCTAGGATTTCTGAAAAAAGACATCTTAAGACATCAAAAAGGAATTTTGGTCAGCATGGGCCAGTTTGGATCGAAGGGCTTGAATCCATGCTGTATGGCTCTAACTTATTGAGGCAACTGGTCTTGCACTCAGGACGTTTTGCAAGAATGCCAATTAAAGGGGAAGTCAGCATTTGTATTGCATGAGAGGAGAGTACTGATCAGTTGGCAAGTGAACTCTGATAGAGATATTACCATGAAAAGTACAGCCATTAATATGGATTGCTAGGTAACTGCCAGGGCTGATATAAATTTTAAATTGGGCAAATTGAGTCTGGTGTGGGCATTGCCCTAATAAATGAACTGACAAGTGGCTGTTACCTATTTTTCATTGAAACAGTCATAGTGCATGTATAAGTTTTTTTTTCCCTTCAAGAAACAGGACACTGTGTATTAATGTGTAGCTTCCAGTACACACACACACCTGACTACCAGCCCAACTGATACCCCTAAATTAGTTGTCAGCATAATTATTTACATTTGGGATTATCCAGCAAATGTTCAATTGTGGAATTTATCAAATGCTGGGCACATGAGTTTTGCAAATGCAAGTTGCTTGGGTATGGTTAATATTTTGTTTTTTGCAAATATCCTGCAAGACCATGTCTAATCCACATCTTCAGAGATGCTATTACACACTTATGGGCATGTGGGACTTAAATCTGGACCTTCTGGCTCAGGCAGGAACACAACTACATTATGAGCCCTCTATCCCAAGAGCTATACTGATTGATACGATCTACCAGTCATTCGCATTCATAGGTGTATTCCACATAGCAGTGCCTATCCGAGTCAGTCTGTCAAATACATGGCACTCTTCTCGTACCAAATAAATGTTAATTTTTCCCTTGAATTTGTATTCTTGCTGCAAACATGCCAAGAGTTGAGTCTGGATGAGTGGTAGGTGAAAACTTCAATAAAACATCTTTTCTCAGCAATATGTCTGTTACTTGGCTGACGGATTTGTTGCAGTGGAATTAAGCCTAATAAAACAATCATCTGCAGTAGGTCAAATGTCATGACTAGTCTTATACAGCATGTTAGTTTCATGACCATTTGATACGAGGTTTGCTTAGTTATGGCACTAACCAGTTGAATGACAATGTTCTTTGCTCACCTGTCAGAAACTGGCACCAATTAGTTTTTTTGCTTCCTTCTGTCAGCAGACCTGTGCAGCTCATGATTTTGAGAAGTTTCACTTAGGTTTGTGCAGCAAGCACCAAAGGAACCAGCATCCACCTCTGTTTGCATGAGCAAAAGTAAAATTGAACAAATCATGATCACTAATATATATAATTTTAAGATCTGTGTGCAGGGTGCTCTTAATGATTCATTCCTTGTGTACAAAGCTGTTCCCAGACTTGCGTTAACTAGGATAGCTGTAGCAAATAGTTATTGATACCTTGACTACAACTTTTCATTTTTGATTGCTGGATCACCCAATCTGTCTAGGAGTGAACTGCATTTTGTTACCTTCTGTAGTTAGCTAGCAATCTCTGCACTCAACTGTGGCCACTTGGGCAAAACATTGATGTTGCCTATCCCAGCAAGAACTCACTGGCTTTAAAAGGACAATGTAAAAATCAAGAAAAGTATCAACTTCCTTATGACTTGCTTATGACTTCCTTATGAAAATGAGATTTTTTCCCCTGTATTACAATGGATGGGTCAAAAGTGAGGGAATTTCATCATGTCTTGGTCTAATGGGGGCTAATTGAAAGGTTTGAAATTTAAGAGAATGTAAAGTTCCTGTTGCATGTAAAAAGACTATTACTGCAGTTATCCTGCTAGTTGTCAACTGGGGAAGTTGAGCCCATATCAGGCAGTTAGTCTTCATCCTGGAGCAAGCAAATGCCTAGTGATTAAGCATTTGTTTTCAACGGCCACTTCCTTCCTCAACCTGAGCAATACTGTGTTTTAAGAATTGGTAAAAGCTTTAGCCTGCATGTACTCTGCTAGCTTGTACGAAGAATTGATTAACTCCTCTCTCTTTAGGGTCTTTGAAAAGTTAGATTTCCAAGTTGGTGACAGGATTTTGTGAATTGTGCATTTAGGAAACTGGAAGTGTATTGTTATTGTAAGACGCAAGGTGTGATCCAAATTTATCATTGCAGCTGGAAGAAAAGTTCAAAATTACCTCCAAAAGACAGGAGGATGAAAACTTTGTGACTGCCATTGAGAACCTTGCCATTGTATTTGCATTTGCAATGTGCTGAATTTGACACTGCACTTTCTATTGGTAAGCATGATGTGGCAGTACCAGTGTTGGACTGGGTGGACAAAGTTTAAAAATCATAAAATTGCTCTGAAAGCTTGTACTTTCAAATGAACCTGTTAGACTGTGTAACTTGGTGTTGTGATTTTTAACTTTCTAATGGTAAGTTTATACTAAATAATTTTGAGATGTTTACTTCCTGGATTTAAGTACTGGATTCGTATAGTTTGAAGTATGTGAAATTCTACTTACGAAGAACTAGTAGCATTTGTTGATTGTGCGGTACTGCAGTTACATTGTCTTTGTCTTCAGGATGTCAGTTTCAAATACCACTCTTTAATTCCATTCCCGGATTTTGCTTGCTTAATTGTTTCTTTTAATCAATTTTGAGAAGATTTAATTAGTGTAGGTAGGTTATAGTATCTACAGTCGAGCCATAGGCAAAGCAGTCAACGGTATAAGGGCAGCATGGTGACTCATTGGTTAGCACTGCTGCCTTACAGCGCCAGGGACCTGGGTTCGATTCCAGCCTTTGTGCAAACACCACACAAACAGTTGCCATTCTCCCAGTGACTGCATGGGTTTCCTCTGGGTGCTACGATTTCCTCCCACAGTCCAAAGATGTGCAGGTTACCTGAATTGGCCATGTTAAATTGACCATCATGCAGGTTAGGGGCATTACTTGGGTAGGCGAATGGATCTGTGGGTGGATTACTCTTTGGAGGGTAGATGTGGACATGTTGGGCCGAAGGGTCTGTTTTCACAGTGTAGGGTTTCTATGATAGAGCTGCTGTGATATCCTGAGCATTCATTTTTGTCAGAACATACGGCAAGTTCAGCTGATGCAGAAATGATGTGGCAGGAAGAGAATCTTCCAAGTTGACATTTAGAAAGAGATTACTGGATTTAGGTGGGATGAGATTTATCTTCAGATTACACTTTATTTTTATAAGTAGAATTCTAATCTAATTTCAAGGAGGTTCAACATAGTTTATTTTACTTCATGTACTGGAATTAAACCTGGTTAGTTTACTTCAGGTACTGGAGTTAAATCTGGTTGTTAGTGCAAGTCATCAGTCTTGAGATTTGGTTGTTACTTCAAACATGGCGCCATTAAAGTTTGGAACACGCTGCAAATAGCTATTGATACGACAACACTAAATTACTTATTTTAAAACTGAGTTTGATTTTTTTTTAAAGGTTAGTGGATATTGAGTGAAGGGTCAAAGTTATGTGGAGTTCTGTGCCACATCAAGTATGATTTCATTTATATAGTGAAGCAGACAGAACGATGGAGGGAATAGATCGAGGTGACAGGGAGAAACTGTTCCCTGCAGTGGGCGGCATGGTGGCACAGTGGTTAGCATTGCTGCCTCACAGCGCCAGAGACACGGGTTCAATTCCCGCCTCAGGTGACTCTGTGGAGTTTGCACATTCTCCCCATGTCTGCGTGGATTTGCTCCGGGTGCTCCGGTTTCCTCCCACAGTCAAAAAATGTGCAGGTCAGGTGAATTGGCCGTGCTAAATTGCCCGTAATGTTAGGTGAAGGGGTAAATGTAGGGGAATGGGTCTGGGTGAGTTGCGCTTCGGCGGGTCAGTGTGGACTTGTTGGGCCGAAGGGCCTGCTTCCACACTGCAAGTAATCTAATCTAATCAGACTTGAGGGGCCAAACTACCATCTGTTCCTAGAAACTTTTAGCTATTCACATTTCTGGAATTGAAGTGTGAACTGGAATTCCCTTTTTTTTTGGAAATATAGCCATATTATAATTCAAGTTAGTTTCTTCAATAGATGTACTGTTTGACGTGTTTTGGTTTTCATGTGATGGGTAAAATGTCTTGAATCAGGCTCGTGGCTTATTGTTGATTGCACCTGTATTAATGCAGCCCAAAATCAGCATACTATTTACTTGACACACTGCATGTTGTCTTTGTTTTCTCTGCTCCTTTTAGCAGCCCAAAGCCAAATTGAATTTGAAGTTAGCTTTTGACAGGAACTATTAGAGCAGCTTGTTGAAATGAAACGTTGCTGGGTGTCTGAATTCAGTTTTCCTTTTGCAGGGACTGGTAAAATACAGGTTTGGAGCTGCAGTTGTACAGATCGCTGCATGTGTTGGGGTGTGGCTGCTTTGTAGTTGATAAGGCTAAGGAGAAAATTCAGCAAGTCTCTGACTCTTGGTACATGCGAGTTCCTAGTGCTTGTGTATGCATGTGTATTGAATGTATTAACAGACTTATCTTCCCACTTAATGATTTTTAATAAAGATTTCAACTGTTGATGCCACATTTAATCAGCCTTCAATTAAAATGTGATGTCCTGGATCAATGCCATATTAGCGCTCACAGATTATAAAATACCAAGTCATTAAATTGATTCCTCAGGTGTGACATGAGATTGAAAATCCCAATAATCAAATTGATGTAAAACTTGTTCATATGGTAATGCCAGACAACCGATGACAATCTGTAGAATTCTATTGAAGGATGATTTTGAGAGCTTGCTGCTTGATTGTTTGATTCATGATTCATATGCTGAAACATCTCCTCCAGTTAGTCCAAATGTAGGAAACTGAGTACTAAAAAGAAGGCTGCATTGTATCTAATACAGTGCATTGATAAAGGAAAAATATACTGCATTAGCAAAAGACTTATTGTCTGGGCAATTTGTGGATTAAGTGCAGTAAAATGAGGAACTAGTCTGGCTTGTTGGATTGCTTTAATTCTTTCTAAGAGCACTGACTCATAGGACTGGGCATTCAGATGCAGTGAATGGTTACAAATCAGCAACACCGATCTCTGGGCACTTTCTTTTTTGTAGACTTCCCTAATAAAATAGGGTGTAGTTTTATTTGCGTATTCCTTTTGGATTATATCATCTCTTTGTAAGTGCGCAACCTTGCGGTTGTAACACCTTGACTTGGATCATGTATATTAAAGGGGAGTGTATGGTCTACTGGTATTATCATGGGACTTTTGGTCTGGAGGCCTGGGTTCAAATCCTGCCCATTCAATAAAATTATGGAATTAAGAGTCTAATGATGACTATGAAATCATTGTCAGAAAACCCAATTTTATTCACTTTCCCTTGAGGAAATAAACTTGTATCTTACCTGGTCTGGCTGACATGGGACTTCACAAGAATGTGGTTGACTTTGAACTTCCCTCTGGGGAAATTTAGGGATGGGCAATTAATGCCCGTCTAGCCCTCTAAAAGGTCTTTCTAATCAACCTGTTTGGTGATATTGCAAACGTGGATGAGATGGAACTCAAATCGTGGTCTTCTGTCTCAAAGATAGGGGCACTGCTGTTGCACCAGGAGAACCAAAAGGGTAAGGTAAATGATTTTTTTCAAAACTAAATTCCTGTTTGTCGCAGACTCTGTCCAGAATTTTACTGCTTGTACTTTAGTGCAGTTGTTCTCTGAATATTCTGTTTGAAACAGGTTTAGCTATGATCTGGGATAGGCATTTTGTCTTCTGTACCGATTTGAATGGAGCCAGTGACATTGGATTGCATATTTCCATGCGTAACAAGCTGGCTCAACATTGTGTACTGTATCTAGTAAAGAAACATTCAAAATGAGCATACAAATGACTAGCACATTTGTTATTTGTATCTTTGACTTTTCCCTTGGAAAACCAAAGAAATAGTGAAATCAGGGGCTGATGAACAGTCCAACAAGCCATTATGTAAGTACCCTCCCCATGATCTAGCTCATAAACTGATATAAAGATGTGGAGGTGCCGGTGTTGGACTGGAATGCATTATGATCTTTTGCTATAAATTCTATGTCGTATGATTCTGTCCCACTAGCTCCCTGATGAAGGAGCAGCACTCTGAAAGCTAGTACTTCCAAATAAACCTGTTGGACTATAATCTGGTGTTGTGATTTTTAACTTTGATATAGAGATGGCTAGCTTCTTAAAAGCTGGAAGTATATATGAGTTCTTGGAACTGGCATTGAGGGATGGGCACCTGCACCCACCAGATGAGAGGAATCTGTTAATATTGCTTATGTTCTTGCTTTGTATTCCAACTAGACTTGTAGGCTGTATGAGGGATCTCTACTAGATATTGGTGATAGTTTGGTCTTATGTCTTTGGAAGCAAGTAAGTTCTTGGTTCATATTCAGGATGCATAAACAAATTTAGAACTGCAGTTAGGGTCTCTGGTAATGTAGTTATTAATAGCTATGCTTGATGCCTACAGTCCTCTGATGATTTTGGTACACTACTAATTGACTATAAATACCCCTCGCAATATTTTGTATGGTGTGCAGATGACACCAAGTGGTAATTAAAGTGTGCTGCATAAATTAACAACACTGGCTGCCCCTGCATTTTCCCTACCTGTATAAAGATCTTTCTAATCAACCTGTTTGGAGATATTACACACCTGGATGAGATGGAACTCAAATCTTGATCTCCTGCCTCAAAGGTAGGGGCACTACTGTTGCACCAGAAGAACCAACGGTTAAGCAAGATCCCAATAAAGAAAAATGTCATCATTGTCTCCTGGTATTTATTTTAATTAATCTGTTATGACGCACTTGTGGAGGAGGTAGGATGTTGAAACATGGAAGTAGGATTAGACTCTTCAGCTCTTTGCGTCTACCCATCATTCAGTATGAAAATAGCTGATTCAGTTGTTCAGTATACTGTTTTCTTCGTACTCTTTGACCCTTTAGTCCCAAGAACTATATTTAACTTGTTCTTGATAACATTGAATGTTTTAGTTTCAACCATTTTGTATTGGAGAATTCTACAGGCTCTCACTCGAGAGGTGAAGAAAATTCTCCTCAGCAATTCTAAGTGGCCTACCCTTAACTTGAATCTGGGCTTTCTGGCTCAAAGATAGGAAGACAGCCATCATGCTAGAAGAGCCCTTACATTGAGTTTTATGCAGTAATTTGAGCTGCATGTTTTTGAGGAAAGCAATACGTTTTTCCCTTTTAAGTTTACCTCCACTTTAGAGAATTCATGTCTAGAAGTTGGAACTAGTTGCATCTAGAATTCTTAACCAGTTGGTAATATTAGAATTAGGACTAGACAATGTCACTTGCAAATGGATGATAGTAAGCTAGGTTCAGAATTGTATTGGGAGCAAGGATAACCGCACCTGGGCTTGGTGTTTGTCGAAGGTTGCAGGCAAGAGGAGAGTAAAGGATTAATTTTCCTGATTGTTGCCATGGAAGCTGCTAAAGGAGGAGTATGGGTCAAATGGTGGCCAATGGGGCTAGGCCATATTGGGATGTCGTGTGGCTGAGTTGGATGGCAAGGTCTGTTTCTGTGCTGTATGATCTGAGGTATTGGTACTTGGGTAAATTGGAGCTTTAGTTACAAGAAGCTTTACTAACTAGGCCAGTTTTCATTAATGCTAGGGAACCATGGGAGGTCTGATATTTGAGGTTTTTTACTGGTAAGGTAAGTAAGCTAGTAGAACACAAGGAATTGTTTTAGATTACATTACAGTGTGGAAAAGTTTTCATTAATGCTAGGGAACCATGGGAGGTCTGATATTTGAGAGGTTTTTTACTGGTAAGGTAAGTAAGCTAGTAGAACACAAGGAATTGTTAAAGAAGGAGAAAAAGTTAGGAAAGTGTCCTTTTTTTAAAGCAAACCATTAACTTAAAATATCAAACTGTATGTTAGTGAGCAGGTGCTGCTTGATGACATTTTCTGTTTATTGGTTGAGAGTAGACTGATGGGATGGTGATTAACTCTGTTGGGTTTCCACACTGTAGGAATTCTATTTGTTGTGCTTCTTGTGTGTGGGACAAACCTGGGCAGTTTTCCACATTATCGGAGATGCTGATGTTGTATTGTCCTTGAACAGCTTGGCTAGGTGTGTGGTAAGGTCTGTAGCACAGTCTTTAGTACTATTGCTCGAGTGTTGTCAGGGTCCATAACCTTGCAGTATCCAGCGCCTCCAACTGTTTCTTACGTGGAATGAATTAAATTGACTGAAGACTGGCATCTGTGATGCTAGGCACCACCTGGAGGAGGCACAGATGGATCATCCGCTTGACACTTGGCTGAATTTTCCTTTGAATGTTTCAGCTTTATCTTTTGTACTGATGTGTTGGGCTTCTTTTATCATTGAGGATGAGAATATTTGTGGAGACTCAGCCTCCAGTGAGTAGTTTAATTGCCCACTATTATTCACAGCTGGATGTGGATCAGACCCATTGGTTGTATCGCTCAGTTATCACTTGCTGCTTATGTTGTTTGGCAAGAATGTAGCTTATTTGGTAGCTTCATCAGGCTGACTCCTCATTCTTAGGTATGCATGGTACTGCTCCATTGAACTGGCGTTGAGCCCCTGGTTTGATGGTAATGATTGAGTGGGGGGTATGCCAGGTTGAGAGATTGCAGATTATGTTGGAGTACAATGCTGCTGCAGTTGATGGCCCCCAGCACCTCATGGGTGCTCAGTCTTTAGTTGCTAGATCTATTTGAAGTCTATCCTGTTTAGTATGGTGATAAGTACCATACAACACGATGACTGGTATTCTCAATGTGAAAATGGGATTTTGTCTCCAAGGACTGATATCTGCAGTCGGCAGACTGGTAAGGATGGTAGCTCTGCTACAGCACTTTTTGTCATGTTAAAGAATTACTCATTTCTAAATTCAGTTTATTGCTTTGATACTTTTGCTGAAGCATGTCATGCTTCCATCATGTCTTAACTTTTATTATAAAATTTGTTTCTTATCTAAATTTGGTCATCTGTCCCATGATTGGGGGTAGAAAAATTTGAAATGTGCCCTCTTGAGTAGATCTCACAACCTTAGTTTGGCACATCAACATGAGGCTGGCATGTGAGAATATTACTTGTATAAATAAAGTCTGTGTGGAGATTTAGGAAGGAATAGATAGAAGGTGCAACCCCCTTCCTTGAAAAAGGATCTGAATGCTAACTGTAAGTTGATTATTGAGTTGAGTATTTGCGGGCATTTGACCAATACAGAGGAACCTCGATTATCTGAAGAGCATGGGTGGGGCATATTTTGTTCGGTTAATCTGATGCCGGATAACACAGCGAAGCATTGGGACCTTATGATCTCGTTCGGATGATCTGAAATTCGGTTAATCGAATGTTGGGTAATCAAGGTTCCTCTGTGTATTGGTGTGGTGAGCTCACTGTTTTATAGGGTGACGATTATGCGATGCTTGTTTGTTCTGGTACTAATTGCAGGCAAAAGCTTGGCCTTGCAGGTAATTGTCTTACTTTGGGATGAAAGTCAGGAAGAGAGGAATATCTGCAAACCAATTCAACTTAAATCCTGTGCTTTTTATGAAAGTGAATGAGATTAATGTCTCTAATTGATATTAAATCAGAGTTCAGTTAAAGGTAACGAATAAAGTTTTGAGTTCATCTGTCATTTATAATAAAATAATATCTGGACCATGAATGGGATACCAGAAATTTAAGCACACTTTGAGCTCAACAAATAAAGGATTGGTTTGGCAATTTGAGTTTAGGCATCTGACATTGGTGAATGCAGTTTTTTTTCCTCTAAATCTGTGCTGTTCTGTAGTATGTTGAAAGTTGGATTTAGAATATTATCTGCACTTAGTTCCTCAATAAAGAAGTCTGAATGATCTTAACAAATACTTAATGTATGAGTTATCACTAGTTACTTGATTTTTTTAATGTTTCTTTCCTGTCACAGAAATGGTGGAATCAATGAAGAAGGTAGCTGGCATGGATGTAGAGTTGACGGTTGAGGAAAGGAATTTACTGTCTGTGGCCTATAAAAATGTGATTGGAGCACGGAGAGCGTCCTGGAGGATAATCAGCAGTATTGAGCAAAAGGAGGAAAACAAAGGTGGAGAGGACAAACTCAAAATGATCCGTGAATACAGAAAAACGGTAAGGCCATAACAAATTGCAGAGTTATAAAACAGCCAGTTTACAAACAACAATTCAGTTGTTTTTGGTAACAGTGTAATTACTGAGCCTGCAAAGGGTTTAAGGTGGTGCTTTCCTTTTTTTTAAAAAAAGCTTCCATTTTGTCGTTAGCTTCCAACAAAATTATGCATGAAAGAAAGTGAAGCAGTAACAAACTAACCTACAGGAAAGGTGACAGAAGGAGTAGCATTCTGGAATGGGCTGATGCTCTTGTCCCACATGTAATTAACTTGTAATATTTGTTTGTGGGTTGGTGTCTTTGGCTTGGCCAGCATTTATTGGCCATCCCTAATTGTTCTTGAGGGTAGCAGTGAGCAATCTTGAACCACTACAATCCTTTGGGTATAGGCACATCCACAGTTCTATTTAGAGCATTCCAGGACTTTTCTGCCCTATGTGATGTTCCTAGAAACCATTAGTAATTTGGTAACTGGAAGTGTAATTAAAGCAATTTTGCTGGCAACAACGTAGCTGAGATTTTTTTTTGAAAAGCAGCAGCAATAGACTGTTGTTCTTGAATTATTTTCTAACAAGAACACAAATATGTTCTTGTGTTTAAAAAAATTATTGCAAGGCTTCCATTGCCCAGCAATTCTATGAAGAAAATATCCAAGAACAAGGAAATTGCTGGAAATGCTTAGAAAATCTGACAGCATCTGTGGAGCAAGAATGAGTGTTGAGATATCTGGACAACCTCTGAAAGATTATTGATCTGAAACATTTTTTTTTCTTTGCAGGTGATGCTTGACCAGTGGAATTTTCCAGTATTTTATGGATGATAAATTAATATGCAGTCACTAAATTGTCCTTTTGTTTTCGGTGAAGCAGTGCTGTGTGGTGGTCATAAAATAATTGACTTCTAACCAGAGAGTAACAGTCACTAACTTCTAACAAATGTTGATTTTACAATTTACTTTATCATTCCCAGCCCCCTCACTTGCAACATCTAAATATTCTATTCACCAACTTATCTTGCATATCTGAACATCAGTCAAATAATGAATCCTTTTTTAATCCCCGACTCTTCCTCAATTAGCATACTACACAATTCCTAGTTATGGCACACAAGGTGTATCATGCTGAATGGTCAGCATTGTTAGAGCCCTTTATTCATCCTACAGTGAAGCTTATTGCTTCTATTTTTCACCAAGCATATGATCTGCTAAGTTTGAGTCTTAATACATTAAAAGTCAGTACCATAAACTAATTGCTGATTGGAATTGGATGAAATTGAAACGATTCCCAGTGTTATGTTGCAGATTGTCAGAAAGTTAATTCACTACAGCAACTTACATTTAAGCACTATACAAATGTAAATGAAAATGTCAGAGATATTTCACAGGAATATTATCGACATATTTAACACCAAGCTCTGCAATGTATTACTATAGAACACATGGTCAGAGGTAGATGTTTCCAGAAGGCATTTGACAAGATGCTATATAAAAGGTTATCGTGCAAAGTAAGAGCTCCTGTTGTAAGGATGACATTTGTGGGCGGCACGGTGGCATAGTGGTTAGCACTGCTCCCTCACAGCGCCAGAGACCCGGGTTCAATTCCCGCCTCAGGCGACTAACTGTGTGGAGTTTGCACGTTCTCCCCGTGACTGTGTGGGTTTCCTCCGGGTGCTCCGGTTTCCTCCCACAGTCCAAAGATGTGCAGGTTAGGTGAATTGGCCATGCTAAATTGCCCGTAGTGTTAGGTAAGGGGTAAATGTAGGGGTATGGGTGGGTTACGCTTCGGCGGGTCGGTGTGGACTTGTTGGGCCGAAGGGCCTGTTTCCACACTGTAATGTAATGTAATCTAATCTAATCATGGATAGATTAGCTGGCTGGCAGAATGGAGTAAACTCTGGTGGTATAAATGAGGAATGGAGTCCCACATGGGTCTCTGGGCCCTCAACATTTTGCGTGTTATTTTATCAATGACTTGTGTAAAGAAAATCTCCAAGGTATGTTGGCTAAATTTACAGATCTACAAATGACACTGTGGCTCAATGGTTAGCATTGCTGCCTGTCAGTGCCAGAGATTCAGGTTTGGTTCCACCCTCTGTCTGGAGTTTGCCCACTCTCCCCATGTTTGTGAGAGTTTCCTTCAAGTCCTGTTTTCTTCCACAGTCCAAAGATGTGCAGTTTAGGTAGATTGTCCATGCTGAATTGCCCGCAGTGCCCTGGGGTGCGTGAGCTAGGTGGCTTAGCCATGGGAAATGCAGGGTTAGGAGGGTAGAGGGATCTATCTGGGTGGGATGCTCTTCGAAGGATCGGTGAGGACTCTGAGTGGACTCAAGGGATTCAGTTGTAGGAAACTATGCCATGAAGATGATATACCAAAGGTGTAGAATAATCTGATTTCATGGATAAACAAAAATCTGGCAGGTGGAGCATATAGTGGAAAAATCTGAAGTTCTTTACTTTGGCAGGGAAGATTGAAAAGGTTTAGAAGAGGAACAACTGCCACATTCTAAAGTGTGATCTAAATGCTCCAGTGCTCAAGTCAAAGGCTAATGTAATTATACCTTTGTTATGAGAGAACTTGAACATCAAGGTAAGGATGTAATGCTTCAATTATGAAGAGTATTGATGATCATTCCAGCCGATGTGCAGGTCAGATGAATTGGCCAAGCTAAATTGTCCATGGTGTTAGGTCCATTAGTTGGGGTAAATGTAGGGGAAATGAGTCTGGGTGGGTACTCTTCAGAGGTCAGTGTGGACTTGCTCGGGCAAAGGGCCTGTTTCCACACTCTGGGGAATCTAATCTAAACAGCTTCTGGAATACTGTGTATATTTAAGTGTCCTTAATTTAGGAAGGATGTAATTGCATTATGGGGCAGTTCAGAGGCGGCTTACGAGATTGATACCTGGAGTGAACTGATTATCTTGGGAGGAAAGATTGGACAGGCTGGGCTGATTTGTGAGAAGATCATCCTCAGATGGTGATGACGAGCACAAGGGGACATAGCTTTAAATTGAGGGGTGATAGATAATAGGACAGATGTCAGAGGTTGTTTCTTTACTCACTAATAGGGGCGTGGAATGCCCTGCTTGTAACAGCTGACTCGCCAACTTTAAGGGCATTTAAATGGTCATTGGATAAACATATGGAATTGTTTAGGTTAGATGGACTTCAAATTGGTTCACAGGTCGGCATAACATTGAGGGCCGAAGGGCCTGTAATGTGCTGTAATATTCTATGTTATATTGATTTAAAGTGTATAAAATAATGAACTTGAGGACTTGGGCACAGAAAAGATGTTTGTTCCTGTGGGCTGTGTTCCCTTTAATTTTTCCCAACACGTGGACCTCTGAGGTCTGTGGCTGACTGCAACTTCCACAATTGGATGTTGAAGTATCCTGCATGGGGTTTTTAACTATGGCTAAACCACCTAACTTGCACATCCCTGGACACTGGGATGGTTTTTATTTTAGCATGGCTAATCCTTCTAACCTGTATATCTTTGGACTGTGAAAACAAACCCAAACAGGCGCGGGGAGAAAATGCAACATTAACACAGACAGTCCCCTAAGCCTGGAATTGAAGCTGGGTCCCTGGCCCTGTGAGACAGCAGTGCTAACTGCTGTGCCACCAGGTTGCCTAAGATCGCATTCCGACACTGTAGAAAGAGACTATTTGGCCTATTGAGTCTGTAACAACCCTCTGAAGAAGCACATGGAGGGAAGGCTAAGTTAAAGTTGGGGTTTTCAGAAGTTGGTATAAATGGGATAGCACAAGTCGCAAACTGATGTCCAGTTAAACAAGGCTAGAGATGATTGGGTAGACTATTAGAAATAAAAACAGGATTAAACTGTTCAGCCCCTTGAGTCTGCTCCACCATTCAATTGGATTGTGGCTGTACAATAGGAAGGCTGTTCATGTTTCTATACTATATATGTTTAATGTAGTGTTAAGTTATTGCTGGTAGCTATATAGCCACTGATGCCTGTGGGTGGATTCAGATGATCATTCCAGATAAACCTATGTCACAAAAGCATAATGCTATTTTCCGCCATTGAAATTGGAAATCACTAATTCTTAAGTGAATTAAGTTGGGATTTAATATTGATTTTTAAGTTAGGTTTGTAATTTATGGATTGCAAATTAATTCGCCAGTTGTAATTTTTGCTAGAGAAAAGCCACAGTTGAGATAGTGGGAGTTTCCCAAGGATTGGCATTAGGGCCCTGCTCTCTCTGATATATAGTATTAACAATTCAGGCTTTGGTATGTAGAGAATATACTTTCACATTTGATCATTTGCAGTTGATACAAGTCTTGGAAGTCATGAATTCTGAGGAGGATGGTGTGGAACTTCAAAAGCACGTAGAATGTTGGAATGAGTGGATTAGTGACATTCAGCAAAATGATTTTGGTGAAAGGAACAAGGACAAAGAATATAAAGGGTGTAATTCTCAAGGGGGTACAGAAACATTGGGTGTGTAAATTATTGAAGGTGGCAGGGTAGGTTGTTCTAAACATACAGATTCCTAAGCTTTATGAAAAGGGGCACTGGTTATAGAAGTAAATAAATTGTGCACTAGTTGACCTCCCTGAACCATTGCTGGTTCTAGGTACTACATTTTAGGAAAGATGTGAAGGCATTGAGAGAAGATCCACAAGAAAAGTCCCACATGTGAGGGGGCCTTAGTTATGTAGACCTATTAGAAAAACTTGAAACTCTGTCTTGAAGTTTTCTTCAAGACAAGATTTGATTGAGATGTTCAAAATCAAGCAGTTGGGGCCTTGTACATAGGGAACAACTTTCCTATTGGAGAAAGGGACAAGCACCGAAGTGTGCCGGTTGAAAGTAATTCTCAAAAGAGCATAATGCTGACATGAAGAAAAACTCTGGATCTGGAACTATGCCTGAGGCAGGTTTGGTTGAGGCTTTCAAGAGGGAATTAGATATCTGGGAAGGAAGAATGTGCTGAGTTCGAGTGGCTTCAAACAATTACAACAATAGCCAGCACAGACACAACTGACTGGCCTCATGCTGAACCTTTGAGAAAAATCAGTGTTCTAATACCATTCCTCCAACAGTGAGTAAAATGAGTCCAAGGATCAGGCCATGTTCTCCAACGCCAACCTCTACTAATTAAAATAATGACGCATTCAAATTGACCAGTACTACAAATTGGATCAGCCTTGATTTTGTTTTTTCTTCTAGTCAGTATCAGTTAAATGATTGAGAGTATCCTCTTACCAGTGCTAAGAAACATGAGGATTTGCGCACTCTTCCTAAACAGAATGATGTTCTGTTAGGGAGACTCCGGATACAGTTGTATTGCTGTGTGCAAACTAAAGAGTGCCTTCACACTGAGTTGGTAGAGGCAACATGCTCTTTTAATTAGTTCAACACCAGATTGATCAGTATTTTGAAAGAAAAGTCACTTGATTCTTTGACTTAATTGATTGGATCACATTGAATATTGCTGAATACTTGCCAAATACTGTGCCACCTCATTTCCTGAGATTCAGGATTCTGTCCTGCAAGGGAAGTGAACCTCAGCAGACAGATGACTTTCTTGCTTCCAATATATTCCAAGATCTTTCCACAGTGCATAGGGTTTTGTATGTGATTGATTACCATAATTGTATCAAAGCTTTTCTCAATACTAATATCTAAGTGTTTTTATTTTGGATTTAAAAAATTACAGCTCCATTTGAGGGAGTTTTCCTGCTTTGGAAAAAGTGCTTGAAGCTTTTTTGAGGATTTCACTTTGTTTCTATTTCCCAATATTTAACAGCATCTCTTAGTGATGGTATTAAGTTGATGTCCTCAAAATCTCCACTTAACTTTTTTTAAACAGCATTATTCCCCATTTTCTTTCTCTGACCCATTCCAATTTCTGATCTCATTAGAATGGTATTACAGGACTTCAGCTGAGATTAAGTTCATGACATCAGTTGAGCTCAATTTGGAACTGGGAATACAAAAATTTTGATCTAAACACTTAAGTTTTGGAAATTATTTTTACTTCCCAGGGTTTGCTTTTATTGGAATACAGCCTGAGGAATTTTATTCTGATTTCCTTTCCAGTGAATTTGAAAATAACCTAATGTGAGACTCACTTGGTTTCTCAACTAAAGAACCTTGCTGACATATGCTGTCTTACATGTGTTCTCTGATTCAGCTGAGTGCTGAATTCCAGCATCTGGAGTGCACTAGTCACTAAAATCAATTGGAGCCCCTTGAAGCAACTAAAGCATGGTCTGCCGTTTGAGAATTAAAATCTGCACTCCTGTGTTTTGGTATACACTGAAAAATCTCAGGTTATATTCTCAATGTTGTTATATTTTGGGAACAGCACCAACCTATTCTCTACGCTTTGCATTGTACAAAAATGAACATGGGTAATGTAACTAGCTGTAATGACACAAATTAAGATATACTTGTAAATGCAAATGACTTGTGTAGGTAAAACTGTAGGCAGAGCACTTCAATCATGACTCAAAGGCAGACTTTTAGTGCTGCTTTTGTTTCATGTACTGGTCAAATCAAGTGAATAGCTTTTCTAGGGTAGCACTATCCCCTGAGAAGAGGAAACAAAATCTCCAAATCACTCTAGTTATGAATTGGTATAACTTTTTTTTCCTTCTCGAGTCTTTTCTCTTCCCTGCCCGATTTTTTTTTTTTTGTCTCATGCGCTCTCTCACCACCACATCGTTATTCCACCCCCGCCCCAAAACAAAAACAAAAATCTTGTACTTTGCCAGGTAGTGCCATTAATGCAAGTTCAGGCTTCTTGCAGTTAGGAATGTGACATATGGTGCATTCAATGCTATGATTGCCCAGGAAATGTTTCATCCTTCAGGGGTAAAGTTCCTTCTGCCTAGAAGTACTTTTTATTAACAAAAGGTGTTGCATTTGAGCAACAGTAAACCAAAAGCACTTGGCTAGTATGTTGTGTTCAAGTGAAAAGTTTCCATACCATCCCTCATGTTAGTGCTTCTGTGCTCTTTTCAATATATTTACAGATATACAATGAAAATATGTCATGAGCCCAGTTTACACCATCCATACATCTCAGGTTACTTTATCTGGGTGAACAATCATGATGTTTTGTCTTTGAATTCACATACCTAATTTGTACATTCACACTGAAAATAGCCATGCAGATAGGTTTTGACCAAAAGAATATAAGAACAGAAATAGACCATTTGGCCCATCAAGTCTCCTGTGCCATCTGATTATGGCTGATGTTTTTCTGAATCCCATTCTCCTGCCTGATTCCCATACTAATCAAGAACTTATCTATCTTTTGGCTTAACTGTACTCTGACTTTGCCTCCACAGCTGTCTCTGTAATTAGTTCCAAAGATTTGCCACCCTCTGGCTGAAGAAATTCCTCCTCGTTCCAGTTCTGAGGGGCTGTCCCTTCACTCTGAGGCTGTGCCCTTGGGCCTTAGTTTCTCGCACAAGTGGAAAGATCTTTTCCACATCCGTTCTATTCAAGCCCCTAAGTATTCTAATTTGCAAGTAACTAACTTTTTGGTCTATTGTGAGAGTTGATGTTGTGTTTGTAATTTCAGGTTGAGGATGAACTGAAATCAATTTGTAATGACATTCTGGATGTACTGGATAAACACCTCATTCCTGCTGCCAACACCGGAGAGTCAAAGGTTTTCTACTATAAAATGTACGTACTGGGTATTTTGGGGTATGCTAGATTTCCATGCTGCACTATGCTCACCTGTCACCTCAGAGTTGTGCGCTATTGTTGCACTGTAGATAAAAGTACTATTGTAGTAAAGCAGAATTTATAGGCAAAAATTCATTTCCTCTTCCAGCCAAAGAAAAATACACTAACAAAATAATAGGTGTTCCTAGAATGGTCTGGTCAGTAAAAATCGCTGCTTAAAGTGGTGGTGAAGTAAAAGGCACAAATAGAATTACTGACCTGTGCTGAATTACCTGACCTTGATCAGAGATGTATTTAGGACAACTGCAGTTAGCCAAGTGCCCTAGCTAACAGAGAGAGGGGAAAGAAATTAGCCAAAAATCGAGCTTCTCAGTAATATCTGATAAGTCATTCACCAGTGTTCGGATGAGTCGCTGTGTGCCCTTGCTTTGCTTTGAACTATATTATAGTTAACAAACCATTCGTTAGTTGTTGCGACTGGTCTTATTGTCCTTTGTTCTAATTACAGGAAAGGTGATTACCACAGGTATCTGGCAGAGTTTGCAACAGGGAATGACAGGAAGGAGGCAGCAGAAAACAGCCTGGTTGCATACAAGGCGGCTAGTGATATTGCAATGACAGAACTTCCACCAACACACCCCATTCGCTTAGGCCTTGCTTTGAATTTCTCTGTATTCTACTATGAAATTCTCAACTCTCCTGACCGTGCCTGCAGGTATGTACACAGTATGCATAAAAACTAGAACAACAGATATTTAGGTTTCCAGTTGTAGCCTTCTCTCCTAAGGTTGCTGAGCCACATTAGATTACCTCTGCTACCTTATTGGAGTAACCATATTTGTAAAGACAGGGAAGAGAGCCTACGCTTCAACTATGGTGGGCAAATTGTCAACCTAGTCCTAAGTTAAGGTTTAGATCACCTCTGGGCAAATACTTCAATGAAGTACTGGAGAGCTACAATTTTAGACACTATCCTTTGAAGATGTTAAACTGAAGTCCTGTCTTAATCCTGTGGGTTGGTAGGTGTTAAGTGAATGTTAAAAGATTCTGTCGACATTTTCAAGGGATTTCTGATGGTGACCTGGCTAACGTCCCTCATGCAGATTTGCCAAAACAGATTAATGGGCTATTCATCTCCAATGTGGGAGGTAGCTAATGCATAATGGTTACAGTTTTTATCCAATGAACCACCATACTGAAATCGGTAAGACTGAATATTAACTGTTGAGACTGAAATGCTAAGTGCTAGTCTGGGTTTTCAAATGTAGTTAAGTTAGCTGAAGCACCAATATAAAAAATCATTTTCACCCCACAGATTGGCAAAGGCAGCATTTGATGATGCAATTGCGGAACTGGACACCTTGAGTGAAGAAAGCTACAAGGACTCTACACTCATTATGCAGTTGTTACGTGACAACTTGACACTATGGACTTCAGACATGCAGGGAGATGGTACGTAACCAGCAAATACTTCTGATTTCCACAGAACCATATCTTTTTATTTGCTAAATGCAATCAGTTCCCTTTTTTGTATTGCCTCGGTGTTCTTCGTCCTCAGCCCACTGACACCAATACATTGGTGGGAGGGGGTATCTCATTCTTTTGGGGGTATTTCAATCTGTGCCCCAGAAGCTGAGGAGATTCTTCAGGATTTCTTGTCTGCACTTGTCCATGCATATCAAATAATTATTGCCAAAGTAGTGGAAGGCTTTTTGATGCGTGGGATATTTCATTTGTGAGTGTATTCAAAGGGAAATAGAAAATAAATAAGATGAGCTATTGAATCTCTTCTGCATTACCTTGCTGTCTAATCAAACAAAATGTCTGCTGATTATCTGGGAGAATTGTGTTCTAATCTGATCAAAGGACTCAACCAGTTGGAATTGAACTTGGCCCAACTCAACTTTTAACATTTGGAAGGGTTGAAACTTTGACTCTGCTGGGCATATAATCAGGATTAAGTCATTGAGCCACTCAAGTCTGCTGTTGAGCCTGGAGTCCATGAAAATGTTTTCAAGTCTAAGCTTCCGATTCTCCCCTTGCTGTGAATATGTGCTTTATTCCCTATTCTGAAAGAGTTTTTTCTTGTTGATTATTGTCTAGCTGTTTGGGAACTGTAGAAGACTTAGTCTTCACAGAGTATACCTACTTTATGTAACCTGAGACCAGATTATACCATCCTCGTACCATGTGCTGGTGCTCTCAATTCAGATATCGTGGGTTCTGATCAGAGAGAGAGCTTGGTCGTGTGGAGTTAATGGTGAACTTTGTTTAATCTGCTAAATAGCGCTTTGGTGAGCACTCAGTTTCATCATATGATTTCTACAATTGGATTTGAGAATTTACCAAAATAGACAAAACAATGAAATTGCAATTTATCTTTGCCTTGTCTGAGGATGAGTTCAGATAGCATTTACAACATGTTGATTATGGATGAAGTATCCTTTTAAAGCAGAACTACCTCAGCTTTTGTCTGAATTTGAGTTTAATCAATTCTAATTTGAGGTTTCAGTTCCAATATAACTTGGGAGTCAGTGTGACACTATATATCGTGCTTTTATTTCCTGTCCCAATGCACCATATTCTTTTAGTTGTTTCCTGTGCTCTAGTATAGAGACAACTTTTACCTGTGGGAACAAACAAACATAGGCCTTAATGGTATTGACTAACGATATTGTCTGCATTTGGCAGTTTCTCCACTAATTGTTGCTGAATGAATGATCGCTTTCTGAGCCCAGGTGACATAAGTTGACATTGTGAAAAGCAGTCCCAATAACCATACATCTTCCCATTTCATTGAGGATTCTCCTGTTTCACTTATGTTCCATTTGTTATGTACTGTTTCATTTTCCTCTTTAGTATTCACATTCCTGTTTTTTCTTCCATTCCTTTCTCCTTCCTGAATAGATTCCTAAAGGATATGAACCATTCATTCCCCCTGTAAACTGTACTTTGTAAGTCATTGAGAATGCCAAGCATTTGTCATATCATGAGATGTCACAATACCATTTTAAAGTTAAGTTTTCATGATGTATTGTTAGGGCCTTATCCCAGAGAAAATGGTGTCACTGTTGGGGCAAATGTCAGTCAGTTGCTGAATCTGGCCTATTTTGTGATTCTTATTGTATTAGCTCATTGGGGCATTTGAGCCTTGTGTGCTGTATCTTGATAAACTATTTGAAGCTGGCAAATGAAATTCAGGTATTTCCTGTGCTTCTGCCCTTCTAGAATCTACTTTAAAATGACATCATCAGAGTTGTGGGGTGTGGTGGAATGTGCTAGTATGCCCTTAGTTTTGGGTGGCTCAGATTTGGGAAAGAAAGCATCACAATGTACAGCAGAAAAAAAAGCCCCACTCCATCACTAACTTTTAACTCCACAGAAACCAAGGCCAGTAAGAAGAAGGACATTTTTAATCTTGGATTTGTGGTTTTCATATTTATCTGGTATTGTGACATCTGCCTCAACTTTGAATTAACCTGTGTGGCTTGTCTCACAGCTAGGTCTGCCTCAGCATTCTAAAAGTATTGGCATACTCTGATGCATTTTAACAAGTGGGCATGTTTGGACTTCAGTTTGTGGTTTCAGCTGCTTGTGAATTTCTGTGGTGTTGTAGTTTGTCACAATCGGCATACAACAGACTGGGATAATAATGCCCTGCATCATGGCTGTTTTCATTGGGACCTTATAGTTTCATGGTGATGTAGAAGAGTAGTTGACTTCTGAATCTGGTTATGAGGTACTTAATTCACTTGTCCCTTGCTTGAGCTTGGTCGATTGAAACATTGGGTGAAGTATCTCTGTTAGGCCTAGTCCAATTCAAACTATTTTCATTGCCCCCATCCCTGTCAAAGGGAGGTTACCACCAGCACACTGAAGTAGAATTCTAAAAAATCTTTCCAAGTCCATAGTGTTTCATTGCAAATGATCATGTTGTGCTAAGGCACACCAGCTGTCAAACCTTTGAGCATTTGTGTGTGCCCAAATGACCATGGAGTACTTGAGCTCTGAGCTGAAGAGGGTAGTCTGACACCCTCGCCAACCAACATTTGAAGTCTATGCAATAAAATCCTATGCTTAATTTCCCTGACTTCTGCAACCCCCAGTTTAATGCAGCATGCAGTATAGCAGACTCTATCCACACAGCATCAGTTACATTTAATTCACTCCAGCGCACATTTGCATCAGTGTGACACTGTTCATGTCAGTTGTCATTAAATTGTCTGGCAAACCCGGAATTGTAAACAGACTCATGCTTTGTATTTTCCAGCAGTGGGGCTACAAATAATCAGTTTCACATGCAAGGCCTGTTTCATTGTTTTTGACTAGATTGAAATGTAGCTCCCAGAGTTGGGACACTATCTGGTGTACAACCTTTGAATTTGATTTTGATGAATGGGGCTTTGTTTTCTTTGGTATCAGTCTGGTCAGTCTCTTTCCTACATGTTGAAAATAGTTTTAATCCATGCATTGCCCACAATTGGTACTTGAGCTCTGGACCTAGTAAAATACAAAAGATGGTGGTGTACAGTACTTCTAAAGCTGTGGTTCTTGAATTTAAGATCTCTCTCTGATATCTCCGACCTATTCAAGTAATTTGTTTAGCTAATGATTGGCTGAGTTACTGCTATAGCTTTTAGATCATGACTTTGCAATTTAGAAGCACTGGAATTAAACCAATGCAATAGCTTTGATATTCCAGATATCTGTTTCCCTTTAGCAAGGGAAGAAAAATTTGCTTTTGTTTTAACCGATATTCAGGTGCTTTTTTTGGTGGGAGTGAAAGTGTAAAATTTATCAACCTCAATTTCTGGAATTTAAAATGACACTGCAAATAGTACCAATATTTAGCTTAGAGATAATGCATAACCTAATTCAAGCAACCATTGCTTTGTGCTATTTTCAGATGATAAAACATGCTTAAAAGCAGTTTGAATTGTTGATGCAAGTCACATTTCCTGCTCCTGCAGCAAGTATTCAGGCATTAGAAGTTGTCCCCTGTTTTGCTCCACAGTGAGGCAAGCCCAAAAATTTTTAAGATGAAATCAAAACAGCAGCTTGCTGAGTCAAATTCTTCCTAGGTAGTAATTCTGATACCTCCCTCTGCTTCTAGATAAACTTTTCATTGTGGAAAGTTTGACTAAAATCCAAGTCATGAACTAGAGTTATGAGAAGTTTGAGGAATTGGTATTCTGCGTGTCTCTCCTTGTACACATCTTTGGCTGGAATTATTGGGAATGGGATGTGTGCCTCTGTAATGAATGACAGAAAAGGTTTCCTAAAGGGAGTGAGTGACTTTCTAGAAGATTATCATTACCTACCTCGATCTTGTATGGGAAAGCAGATTGTACTTGTGAGCTTCCATCCTGTTCTATTCTAACTGGTATTAATCCATTCCAAAGTAAGCTGGCTAATGCCTATGTTACAGTAACACACAGGTTGCTTTTTAATGAAGAAATTTGTGGCCTCTAGTCCCATTATTGAAAAATGCATTTGCTAATGCTTGAGGTGTAGCATCCACCAGATTTTCCAAACGCTGTCATTTCTGGTCTGAACATGGCAACAAGAATTTAGAGTCTGACAGTTCCCTGTCTGCTTTTTGCTTGTGGAGCTGAATACACATTCTCCAAAGCCTTGTTTTGAATGCAGTTTTTACTAGAATTTATGTTTTTAGAATAATTGAACTGAGTAGATCTGTTTATATATTCATTTCTGCCCTGACATGCTCTTCCAGTTGAGGCTTTATGTCTGAGTGATATGTCAAACTCTCCTATGACCTGGTCATACATGCTGATCATTATTCATCATCCTGGCTTTTTAGGGGTGGTGTGATGCATACTGATCACCTTTTTAAAACAAAAGCTTATTAGCTGAACCAAGTTAGAATCCAGCTCACTTCTCAGGATTGAAAAGCAACAAAGCCCTAAGTGGAAGGTGGGTTGGGGCAAATTGACCATGGCTTTAGTCACTGGAATGCAACAGCCTATGTTGAAAAAGCTGCATGTTATCCGTGAAAGCTGCTGCTGAGGAGTATGTAGCTGGTGTTTAATTGTGCAGCGGGTGTGTAAATTAATTATCTATCTTACTTCATTCCTTTTGTACAGGTGAGGAACCGTGTAAAGATGTGGTGCAAGATGTTGATGACGACAATCAGTGAGAAGACATGGCGAATGAGAAGACCCTGTCTGCCCCTCTCCTGTCCCTCCCTACAGTCCTAGTCCAAGCTGAGAACCAGTAAATTTGATGTTGGTGCTGGACCTCAGAATTAGCTATGTGCCCATTTGGGTTCCGAGGATTATTTTTGTTTTTTATTTTATTTTTTACTTGGTTAAAATAAAATCTAAAAGCAATGCTGTCTCTCTATGGATGTTTAACTGGGACCTGCTTTCTTGACTAGCTACCATAATTCTTTGGAAATTGTTTTGAAACAACTGTTCAATTCTACTTAATGCAGCTTTATGAATAGTTCATGCCTGCACTTTTTTTAACCACTTGAGATCTGAGCATTCAATTTTAATTGCTGGTTGGTCATGAATTGCAAAGAATGACAACCGAACCAGTGTGCTGTGAGCACCACCCTCTGCCCCCCAAAAAAAACCCTTTTAAGTGTGTTGTGCATCTTGCACACCAAATCTTCTTAGCGACTGCATGCTGTTGGTTTGCTTATTTTTATTCCCCAGAAAAAATACTTGCAGCGATTAGTGTGGCTAAACAAATAAAACTGTATTTGTGAGCAGTTAAGTAGCTTGCTCTGAAAGTCTGTGAGCCTGATGTGCAGTGTTTTTCTTCAGTGCTTTTGATCCTAAGGATAGCAGATGACAGTTACAATCCATAGATAGTCCTTTGCTGTTTTTTTGTCCATCCTGGCAGAGCAGGTCGTGTTTGAGCTGCTGTTGAAGCCTGCATGCTTAAAACAAGTTTTGGTTTTTTCCTACCCACTCCTCCTTTTTCTCCCTACCCCTTCTCTTTCTCTCTTTGTTCAGTATGTGTAACTTGAAGCTAATTTGTACTACTGGATATATCTGACTGGAGCCACCGATACAGATCTGTATCCTTCTTACTGAAACACAGCATGGATTAATATTAAACTTAAATAAAAGAACCTAAATTAAGATCTCTTGCTGTTTATCCTGTCTGTGACTCTGCGTTGCCTGTTTGTTTTACAGACTTTGAAAAGAGAACACAGTGATTAGGAAGATTAAATGAAAGGAGGAGTGTTGCTGTTCAGTATATTACGAATACTCTTGATTTTGGTGCCAGAATTGGAAGCAAGATTGTAGGGAGTGAGAAAAGTAAGAGAACCTTTTTGGTGTTAGTTAAACTGACTTGCAGAAAATATTCTTTTGGAAAGTTGGTATTAGCTGGCAGTAGTTTTGGTCATTGGTATAATTTGAAGAATCCAGTGCAGCCTAGTCTCCTCCACTACATCCTGGCTATTGTACCAGGTTGATTTTTGAGATGAAGCAATTATTGTCCTCTCCCGAAACAATTAGTTGGTTTTGCTTTCAGTTTTACTGATGTCAGCAATCGTTTGCTACTTTACCAAAAATTCTGAAGTGTATAAAATGGAGCAAGTTTTGTCCTTGTCCCAGGCAGTTGCACCATCTCTTTAGCAATGCTATTCGATAGTAATTGAATGGGTTACCTTCTTTCCTTAGCTTAGGAATCTCAGTGGATTTAGCAGAACTTCAGCCAAAACCTCAATATCCAGTGACCATTTAATGTCTGAGGTAATGATCCCTTCAATCAGACACCAGCTGGAAAACATGTTCAAAAACTTGAGCAGAATCTTGCCCCTGATCTGTCTGCATTGGATTGTCCCTCTAGGAATTGTTTATGAATCTGAGCTACCAAATCAAATACAATAAGTACATATCACACATTTGATAAATTACAAATGCTTATTTTCCCCACTAAATCAATCTATTGTGAAGTAACTGTCAAATAATTGCTGAAAAGAAAGGAGGAGCACTGATCTTGGAGTGGTACTGCAAGGACTATAGATTACAACAATTAAAGCTGTGATTAATTTTTCAGCAAAATGTCTTCAAAGGAGAGCAGGTCAGTTAATGGTTGGAGACCCCTTCCTTACAGCCTGCGAATAAGCTGTCTCCTTGATGAGTTGTTGGAAAAGCAGCCCAGGAAAAATAAAGCAAGTGCAAGCAACCAGACTAGAGAACAGAATGGAGATTTGAGAGCCCAGCTGAAATAAAGTCAAAAGATACTGGTTGCCAAAATGTATGTGTAGTTTTGAGAATGATGGTAGTCACCTAGCAAGGGCAATGTTGGTGGAGTGTTTCAATACTTAAGGTTTTAAAGCAAATAGTGTGGAAAAAATACCAGCGAACCTTTCAGCTAGAGATCACATAATTAGTAATCAATGATCTGAGTATTAGTCTATTTCAGCTGAGTAGCAGACATAAATATCAAAATACTCAGTAAATGGAGGAGCAATGCTAGGTAGATGGAAAATTGAATTTCTCTCAATTTGAGTGGTATACTAGATAATTGGTAACTAAATTATTATTTAAGAGTTGAACTCTGAATGAAAGCTGTAGACCAGTAAATTTAATATCAATGGATCGTATTTGGAAGATGGCTATGGGTATAAAGCAAGGCTCGAATGCAACATCATTCTAGGAAAGAACTACTGGTGTTAGAAGATAATTTGATGTGTAGATCAGGAAAGTGTCATTGAGATCTTTTTCAGAGAGCTTAATATTTGAATGATTTATCACCACAAAGAAGTAGATTGGAGATATAAAAGTATAACTGAGGACTTTTCAGGTAGTGAGAGAATTTCATTGAGTCTTTTGCCAATGATTAACATTGTTTCTGTAAAGCATGCTGATTTTCTCTAATTTCCCAAAACCTTTATATACTTGTTCCACTGTCTTTGAATATGGTTAAATTTTCTCTATTTTTGCCCATAAAATTTTTGCCATTTAAGTTTCACTCCTTGAAAGGAATTTGTTCAGCTTACAAGTTCTTGGCTGTCCACTTAGTTTTGTTTCCATTATCTTTAATTTTTTGACCATTGGTCACTGACATTCCCCATCTGTGTTCCTGTTTGATATTTTCACCACCTGTTTTCCTGACATGATCTATTGCTATAATTGATCGTAATTGTTCTAATTTTTTCAGCCCTGGCCTCCTGCGACTTATTGCAAATGAGCAATGACTTATTTCCATGAGCATTGCCACCAGTGATCCACTGTAGTATGTTGTGTAACACTTACTGTAATTAAACAAAATGTTCTCAACTTCTTGTGCAGTGGTGAGATTACTCATTTGTCTGAGTATAGTAAATAAAGTTACGGGTACCAAAATGGTAAACAAGATACTTAAGATTCGTAAGGGACTAAAATATGTAGTATATATTAAATAACAGGATCTAAAGAGTTGGTGCTATATTTGAGTATGCTAAACAACTAGAATGAAGCTGCAATGTAAGATATTTGCAGTGTTAGCTTCAAGCTCAATTAAGAAAACGTCACTTGCTATTTTATCAAGTTTTTAAGAAAAACATTTTCATTGTACTTAAACTAGTGCCTCAAGTAGTGCTTTTTCTCATGATGATCTAACTAATATGCATTTGTACTATCTACCTTGGCTGGTATAGAACAAATTAAATTTCCTTTCAAATTTGCCTACCTTTTCATAGAAGCCACTCTCTGAAGGGATGGCATTGCCCTTGATGGGGTACATGAGTAGGGATTCTGGTTAATTGTTTGGGAAACTGAGACCTAATGCAGATTACTCAAATGTTTATGGGTTAATTGTTCATCTTTTAAAGTGTTCTAATTCTGTTGGGGCAAGTCTTTAAAAATGAGAAGTTGGAAAACTTTTGTCCCAGCGGTGGAATTACGGTATTGGTGAGGTTGACAGTGTGAATCTGGCACAGATATGCTTCTGGAAAGGAGAATGGCACACATTTTGGGGTTACTCCTGACTAGAAACTGTCAAAAGGTTTGACACTGGTATACCCTGTATATTCTGTAACACCAACTCAGAGCACTTCTCTATTTTACAAGGCTAGAATGCTGTTTGCTTCCCTGGGTGCAGCTTCAATGACATAAGTGATTCCATTCAGCACAGAACAGTTTTCTTGATAGATCGACTATCTCCAATATGGACTCACTAATCAGTGTGCCATTGATCAGCAATACCTGGTAACCTATAGGGTTCCTGGCAGCAATTTAACAGCTATTGCTGAACAGAGAGAAATGTTGCCAGAGTTTTTTGCCTTAATACTCATCAGAACAAACATGAATGCAAACTTCAAATCATCACAATTTATGTCTCTGGAGATTAAGATAAATGGGTGTAAGTTTGCTCGCTGAGCTGTAAGATTTGTTTTCAGACATCTTGTCACCATACTAGGTAACATCATCAGTAAGCCTCCAGTGAAGCACTGTTGGTATGGCCTGCTTTTATTTGTGTTTAGGCTTCTTTGGGGTGACGATGTTATTTCCTGTTCTTTTTCTTAGGAGGTTGTAAATGGGATCCAAGTCAATATGTTTTTTGATTCCAGTTGGAATGCCATGCTTCTAGGAATTGTCATGTGGAGCATTGAAACTGTGCCTGAACATGTTTAGATTATCAGCCAAATGATGCTAGCCTTTAAATCCAGTGTTTGCAATGAATTAATGATGGCAGTATTCCAAGTAATGTCAGCATATCAAATTCTTTAATAAAGGCACATATTGATTAGCAGCAGTATAATAAAATAAGCTTAATTGAATGGAAACAGTACAGGTTATAATTCAAAGCAACTGCCAAACCATAACTGTGTTGAAATTGAGACACATGGTACAGAATGTAACCAGTAACTGCCTTGGTTAGAATTTGGATCTGTTCAAAGCTTTAGATGGGTGATGAAGGAACAACAGTACTTTTTGGAAATATTCAGCAGGTCTGGCAACATCGATGAATAAAAACAAATTAACATTTCAGATCCGTTGATCCTTCAGAACTGTTCTGAAGCATGGGTGCTGCCAGACCTGAGTTTTTTCCAGCAATGTTTGTTTTTGTTTCTGACTTCCAGCATCTGTGGACTTTTTGAGATGAAGGAAGTTGTGGTGAGTTGCTGCTTAGCTTTGGTTTTAAATGCACTTTTTCTGCATGAAGCAGGTTGAAGCATTATGCCAGCCAGTGCAATGCATCTTGTTTCGGTGCAGGAGTAAAGGAAGTGGATAAAGCAACTGAAGAGGCATCTTCAAAACAGCAACTGCCTGTGGTACTGACAATGAAATCTCTGGCCTATTTACTGATCCCACTGCAGCACTTCATAGAGGCAAGAGTTGGGAATTAACTAGGAATTACCACATCTACAGAAGATACATGAGTTTCTTCATCTCATCACTGACTTGGCAGCCTTGAAACTTCCATTTCAAGCCACTGAAATCAACCTTCTCCACGTGGTGCTTCTCCCTATGCTCATCACGTTGAGCATCCTTCGTCCTGGGGAAAGAATGAGATCTCTTTATTCAAACTTGCTAATTACCATTCATGCTGTGACTTTTACCATACCCATTTCAGCTAGCACCACAAAGGTAATTGAATCTCTGGGGAAGAACATTGGCCGTTTCCTGTTCTTGCCCTGAGCACACAGGATAACCGGACCTCCTGCATTCAATACTGAGCAGCTACATCAAGTAGGTTCGGAGGCAGTCCTGCAGCATGTTCAGCCCCAAAGGCACTACTTTTGGGGAGCTGATAATTACTGTTGTCACCAATGAGGGATCTGCCCCCTTGTTAAAGGAGTTGCTGAACAGCATTAAAAGTGGTTTGCTTTTAAAAACACTTTTCCGTTATGTCTCTAAAGTGGCATATCACTCTAAGCTGAAGTATGAATGCAGAGTGCCTGGGGTTTTGTGGCTGAAAGATTCCAGTTGATGTGGTAATGTGCAAGATACTTGATGTGAGTTGTTAGGGTGAGCAAGAATTGGATCAGGGAAGTGGTGGGCAAACCTGAGCCTTTGCAACTTGTCAAAGTAAAGCTTGTGTTTTTGAGTGGTTTCTAAAACATTTGCTGTTGTGGCTAAGTGTGGGAGCCACCTGCACGTTTCAATACGTAGAAAAATGGCAGAAGTAGACTATTTGGTACCTTGAATCTGCTCTGCCATTCAATAAGATTCCCAATCCAGATCCTCTGACAGTTCTGCACTTCCTCAGCACTGCCCTTCACACCACCCATACGCACACCGCACTTGCCCATTTGCCCCTAATAGAATCAAACCCTCCCTGAAATATGAATTGTGTAACCTGTTTGGCCCATCCTACTGCAAGAGGATTGGTTCAGTTTCAGTGCTTGCTTCCCTGTACTGAGAGAAACTGACCAGCAGGTGGAGGACTGGTCCCTCTAACATGAACACAACAGTTTGGAAGGAAATTAATGTTTACTTACTCAAACAGATTGTAGAGGATGCGTTCAGAGAGAGCACAGAGTGAAAAGAACAATTTGTATGTGAATTTGGTGTTTTCATCAAGCAGTAGGATGCTTGTTACTTGGCGGATATGTTGGGAAGAGATACTGTTACAGTACAAGTCCATCAGAGCTTTCTCCATTTCCTAGGAAAGAAGGTGTTACAGTCACAACTAAGGGTCTGGGTGCAAAGCACACTTCTGGATTCAATCCTTAGTCCAGAGCAAAATTTCCAGTGCGCTGTCAGAGGGTCAGTGCAGAGGGAGCGCCGCACTGTCGGGGGGGGGGGGGTGTCGGCGCCGAGAGTGTGCTGCATTGTTGGAACATTTCTTACAAATTGCACATAGAGTCATAGAGATGTACAGCATGGAAACAGACCCTTTGGTCCAACTCATCCATGCCGACCAGATATCCTAACTTAATCTGGTCCTATTTGGCCCATATCCCTCCAAACCCTTCCTATTCATATACCCGTCCAGTTGCCTTTTAAATGTACCAGCCTCCACCACTTCCTCTGACAGTTTATTTCATACACTCACCACATGTAAAAATGCAGCACTTCACTCCTGCACTTGTAAATCCAGACAATCCCATTTAAATCTCATGTCTGGTGTGTGACAGCAATTAAAGATGGTTGGCACTTTGTTATTACCTGGAATGAAAGGGTTCCATCTCTGTTCTTGTTGAATCTATCAAAGGATCTCTTGTACAGAACCTGTCTCCTCTTACAAATGGTGCAGTACTTCATGAGGTAGCCTTGAGGTGAAAGAGCTGCAATCACAGTGTTTAGATCATGAGTAAAATGTGACTCTTTTGAACTGAAAATAAATGTACTCTGTGTCAAAGAAAACCCATGTGGTGTGCCTCAATGCCTACCACCTGGTGACTGACACTTGTCATTATGAAGTACATTGAGAGGTTGGTCATGACTCACATTAGCTCCAGCCTCCCAGATTGTCTTGATCCCTTGTAATGTGTCCACCGGTACAACAGGTCCAGTATAGACATCATCTCCCTGGCCCTACACTCATCCCTGGAATATTTGGACGACAAGGATACCTACATCAGCCTCCTACTTATAGTCTGCAGCTCTGATTTGACACCATAATTCCAAACAAACTCATCTCTAAAGTTTAGGACTTTGGTCTCTGTTCCCCACTCTGTAACTGGATTCTCAACTTCCTGACCAACAGGCTGCAGTCAGTAAACATGTCAATACCTCCTCCATGATAACCTTGAACACTGGTGCTCCACAAAGCATACTCAGCCCCCTACTATGCACTCCTGACTAAACAAATTCCACGCCAACTCCATTTACTAGTTTGCTGATCACACCACTGTTGTTGGTCGAATCTGAAATGACAATGAGACTAAGTGCAGGAAGGAGGTAATGCTTAACAGCATCCTCTAATACCCTCCATTAAATGTTCCAGGACAGGGAAAGCAGGAGTTTAGATAAAGAATAAAACACTCTGCACTATCCCGGTCAAACATTCACAACCAGATTCTTCAAACACAGGATAGGTACAGTATGGCATTTGATACAGGGAACAGCTCCTTATACAGGTTCAAACTCAGAAGATTGCTGCCTAGTGATTGTTGGAAATATGACGACTAGGGTGTGGTCATCATTTTGTGCAGTACCTCCTCTGTGTTAAAGTGTCACGTTTTCCTTGACTGTGCTGAAACCCTGCAATGGCTGTTCCCCGGAGAGGCAAATGGTGCTGCTGTTCAAACCTTCCCAAATTCCGGAGTCAGACTCTGGGAGGCACAGACTCACCTACGCTGGGGATGCTGTAGTGCCATTAGAATTGTAATCTGAAGCCCCACATGGGTTCAAATCCCATCATAGCAGATGATGAAATCTGAATTCAATTAAACTGTAGTCTGATCAAATGGTTGAATGGTCATCATGAAATCATTGTTGGTTATTGAAAAAACCCAAGTGGTTCACGAATGTCCTTCCTTCAGGGAAAGAAATCTGCCATCTTTATCCGGTCTGCTTACATGTGACTCCAGACCACAGCAACGTGGTTGACTCCCACTGCCCTCTGGGTAATGGAGGATGGGTAATAAATGCTGGCCCAACCAATG
>NC_057737.1:1968390-1988874 GCF_004010195.1 Chiloscyllium plagiosum | reverse complement strand
CACCATTCACCACTCCTCAGATACTGAAACAGCCCATGTTCAAATGCACCAAGATCTGGACAATATCCAGCCTTGGGCTGACAAATACATTCAATCACACTCCTGACTTGTGTCTTGCAGATACAGCACAGGCTTTGGGGAGACAGGAGATGAGTTACTCGCTGCAGTATTCCTAGCTTCTGACCTACTCTTTTAGTCACTGTGTTTACGTGGTGAGTCTAGTTAAGAGTCTAGTCAAAGGTGACCCCCAGGATGTTGATAGTGAGGGATTCAGTGATGGTAACATGATGGAATGTATAATGTCAAAGGGCACTTGTTCGATTGTCTCTTATTGGAGATGGTCATTGCCTGGCATTTGTGTGATTTGACTCGTACTTGCCACTTGTCAGCCACTTGCCCTGATACCCATTGATTCCAGTTTTGCCAGGGATCCTTGATGCCACATTCAGTTGATGTCAAGGGCTGTCCCTCTCCCCTCCCCTCTGGAATGCAGCTTTTTTATCCATGTTTGACCCAAGGCTGTAATGAGGTCAGGAGCTGAGTGACTCTGATGGAACCCAAACTGGGCGTCACTGAGCAGGTTATTGCTGAGCAGGTGCTGCTTGACAGCCCTGTTACTCACACCTTCCATCACGTTACTGATGATCGACAATAGACTGATGGGGCGGTAATTTGTTGGATTGGATTTGTCCTCCTTTTTGTGTACAGGACATACCTGGGCAGTTTTCCACATTCTCGGGCAGATGCCAGTGTTGTAACTGGACTGGAACAGCTTGGCTCGGGGAGCAGCAAGTTTTAGATTAGATTTCTTACAGTGTGGAAACAGGCCCTTCGGCCCAACAAGTCCACACCGCCCCGCCGAAGCGCAACCCACCCATACCCTTACATTTACCCCTTACCTAACACTACGGGCAATTTAGCATGGCCAATTCACCTACCTGCACATCTTTGGACTGTGGGAGGAAACCGGAGCACCCGGAGGAAACCCACGCAGACACGGGGAGAACGTGCAAACTCCACACAGTCAGTCGCCTGAGTCGGGAATTGAACCTGGGTCTCTGGCGATGTGAGGCAGCAGTGCTAACCACTGAGCCACCGTGCCGCCCAAGTTCTGGAGCACAAGTCTACAGTATTATTGCTGAAATGTTGTCAGGGCCCATAGCCTTTGCAGCATCCAGTGTCTCCAAATGTTTCTTGTTATCACATGGAGTGAGTGGAATTGGCTGAAGACTGCGAGAGCTTCAGCCGTATCTTTTGCCCTGACGTGCTGGGCTCCTCCATCGCTGAGGAGGGGGATATTTGTGGAGCCCCCTCCTCCAGTGAGTTGTTTAATTATCCATCACCATTCCCGACTGGATGTGGATCCGATCTGTTGGCTGTGGGATTGTTTAGCTCTGTCTGTACTTGTGAGTAATCCTGTGGTGTGCTGGTAATGTTCCCTTTGGGCAGTGATGTCTGCCTCTGGAAGTTGTTGTTGTAGACAGACCCTGATCTCTGTACAGCAACACAACAAGCCCAGGGAGTGTGGATGTCCCGGGGCAGGGTGTAGTGTTCCGTTCAACAGTTAGAAAGACCTGAACACAAGCAGCAAAACAACATTCCAACTGGTTTCCCAACATTTCCTTTTTACAGGTCCACCTAATCCCTATTATCTGTTAAGGATCGGAACACAGATTTCCCACAGATAGCATTAAATCACAGATAGCCCTACAAAGGGATTCCACCCTCAGTGATCAAGGAGGATCCCTCCATCCTCTGAGACCTGCCAATGGGGAAAAAGAAAGATCATGCCAACATGGATCGACAGTGAGCAGATCAGATTTATAACGAGGGTCAAATGGAAACAATTTCAGAGAGATTTAACTCGATCTCAGTTCTTTATAATTGTCCTTTCACTGACTCCTCCATGAACTCTGGAGTGTGGCTTAGGAGTTGAATGTTTCACAGTTTTTTCGATTCTCTCTGTTTGGAGCTCTCTCTGCACACTCGCCCGGGCCCTGAAACACCCTGCCCTCGTGACTGGTTCCTCTCATTAAACCATCATCTTCCTGCAAAGAGGACCCTCCAACACCAATCTCTTCTGAACTGAGTCCTTGAACTTTCTGTTTAGAAATCGAAACTAAACTAAACTAATGGCCTTCACTCTAACTCCCACAAACTCAACAGCCTAAACATTTACACCATGAACTCGACAGCTGTACCTCACGGCAACCTGGGTGTGGCCCACATACCTTCCTGGAATTGAGCAAACTAGATTTTTGCTCCAAATGACTTTCTGACCTTATTTTAAAAAAATCTTCACGGGACTGACCCACAGAAATCTGCCTCTATTTTAAATCCAAACTCCAAAGTTTAATATATACTCTTCACCTTTCATCACAGAAACTGATATACACTATATTATACCCTTTGCTATTCTGTGTAATATACAAACGGTCTGTTATCTCCTATAAAATACACAGGGACTGGGTATTCCCTATCAGAGGCTACTTTCTCTACAATATACCCAGGGATTGGTATATTCCCTATCATATACACAGGGCTCTTAGTTATACATTGTGAAGATGGGCAAAAGGCCAAATTTGGAAATGTACAGGATTATTTAAGGCTGGTAATGGTGTGTGGGTGTAAGATCATGGATGGATTTGTAAATCACGGTGAGAATTAGATTGAGCAGTAGAACAGGCCAATCAGCCCCTCAGGTCCATGTTAGTGTTGGAGCTCCACATGATCCTCCCCCCCACAGGAAGGCTGCTCAGATGGTAATGGCCAGTACAATGCCAGGCCCTGCATCCCCAAAAACCAGTGACTACACTAAGAAAGTTTGACGTGAATCTCTACATGCACATCACAGAATCCCTGCAGTGTGGAAGCAGGCCATTCAACCCATCAAGTCCACTACAATTTCTCCAAAGAGCATCCCATCCCCCTACCCTATCCCAGCAACCCTGCATTTCCCATGGCTAATCCACCTAAGCTGCACATCCCTGGATCCTATGGGCAATTTTCCATGGCCAATCCACCCTGACCTGCACATCTTTGGACTGTGGGAGGAGACCGGAGCACCCGGAGGAAACCCACGCAGACACGGGGAGAATGTGCAAACTCCACACAGTCAGTCACCCCGAGGCTGGAATCGAACCTGGGTCCCTAGCACTCGGAGGCAGCAGTGCTAACCACTGTGTTGCCCCATTGCTGCTTACCTGAGGTGGATTCCTCAGTTAATGTCTCTATTCACTGTTGATGATAATGGGAACAGGATCTCAGTGTAGGCCGGCCCTTTGAGGAGACTCTGCAGAGTCAGAAGCAGATTCCCTGCTCTGCACAAATTTTCTACTTTGCAACAATACCTGCACATTAAAGACAATTCAATGACTGTCACCAGCTTGTGGCATTTTGAGATTGTAGAAGGTGCTATAGAAATACAAGAATTTCTCAACATCTCTTCCCAGCAATCTGACATTCACTTTGGTCTCAATCTTCAGTGTAAGAGTCATAGAGATGTACAGCATGGAAACAGACCCTTCGGTCCAATCTGTCCATGCCGACCAGATATCCCAACCCAATCTAGTCCCACCTGCCAGCACCCGGCCCATATCCCTCCAAACCCTTCCTATTCATATACCCATCCAAATGCCTCTTAAATGTTGTAATTGTACCAGCCTCCACCACTTCCTCTGGCAGCTCATTCCATACACATACCACCCTCTGCGTGAAAAACTTGCCCCTTAGGTCTCTTTTATATCTTTCCCCTCTCACCCTAAACCTATGCCCTCTAGTTCTGGACTCCCCCACCCCAGGGAAGAGACCTTGTCTATTTACCCTGTACACGCCCGTCATAATTTAATAAACCTCTTAAAGGCCATCCCAGACCATATAACTTTCATATTTAGGATGACAAGCTGAAATGGAAGTTGCACTGATATAACTGAAAAACAAAACAAGGTTTTGCAACTTGAAAATTAAGGTTTGGACATTGCGAAGTTGTGAAAATTCATGACTAAATGCCACAAAGAATGCTTTGAGCTCAGGAAATTCAGCCTGACAACAGCACTGTGATTGGTTGAGCTGCAGAGTGTTGAAAAGCTATAAGTGCGAAGGGCAGCAGAATGGAATCAATGTCCATCTGTCTATCCCTTACTGTCTCCATGTGGGGAAAGGCAAAAATTGCTTAACTCAAGCAATTCATTCAAGAAAATTACCATGGTCCACCCAATCTGTCTTCAACCTTGAGGATAACCATCCCCTCAGGATACCAGCACAATATTGCAAATGCCAACAGGATTGTGTGGAAACTAACTTCCCAACTTGTGGTCTGGACTTTTAAACTTTGGAATTAGAATGTAGTTTACCCTGTCAGTATTCTCATCTTACCCATAGTGTCTGTGTTAAACTGCTTGTCTTTTGTCTGTATTCATTGTGTGTGTGAGCCTGTCAGTGTGTGTGTGAGTGTGTGTTTGTATGAGAGTGTGTGAGAACGTGTGTGAGTGAGTGAGTGTGTGAGTATATGTGTGTGTGTGTCAGGGAGTGATTGTGAGTGTATTTGTGAGTGTTGAGTGTGTGGCTGTATGTGTAACTGTGTACGTGTGAGTGTGTAAGTGTGTGTGAGAGAGTGTGTGTCTGAGTGAGTGTGTGGCTGTGTACATGTGAGTGTGTAAGTGTGTGTGTGAGTGTGTAAGTGTGTGTGTGTGAGTGAGTGTGTGGCTGTATGTGTAACTGTGTACGTGTGAGTGTGTAAGTGTGTGTGTAAGTGTTGAGTGTGACTGTCTCTCAGACAATGATTTCTTTGATAACGTCAGATGTGGTTATAATTTCTAATACTCATATCCAACCATCAGAAGGAATTTGCTTTAACCCTTTCAAATACAGTGTAGATGGAGACAGATTGGTTCCTTACATTCTAGGAGTTTCATCTGTTAGTGTCAGGAAATACCTCATCTGCACCCAGAGTAGTTTATCTTTAACCAGTGCTATAACTGCCTCCTCCCACAGTGAAACATCCATTTCCTGTGCTTTACCCATCAACCTACCCCACACAGACAATGTCCCGTTCTCCTTTTGTCAATCCATTCGCCTCACTATTTCGTTAAATGACAGAAAAAATGCCTCCTGCATCTTTCTGACAGTGAGGGTCTGAGAATGACCCTCAGTCAGAGAGGGAGAAGAGTGAGGGTCAGAGAGTGACCCTGAGTGAGAGAGTAGGTAGGAGATTGTCCCTCAGTGAGAGTGGGTTGGAGAGTGACCCTCAGTGAGAGGCAATGACCCTGAGTGAGATGATCTGAGTTTTTGGGACTGACCTGTAGATTTTGAGTTCCCTCCTGTGATATGTGTGGACCTCTGTTACAAATAATGGCAGGAAATGATGTTGAAAATTGCTTCAAATTACATGTGACAATGGGGGAAGGAGCTGTAACCCAAGGTCAGGGGATATAGGGGAAACATCACCCAGAGAGTGAGCTGTGTGTGGAAATGGCTTCCAATGGGAAAACTGAACACAGAGTCTGGAATCATTGAAGGAGGTGGATGTTGAGAAGAGGAGGGTGCAGTGTCTATATTAATGAACGTAGGGCTGTGACCTTTTGGAGGAGCTGCAGAGATGGGGAGATGTTGTCTTGTCCCCCAGACACTGCCCATCCACCCACTCTGTCAACGAAGAGAATCGCAGACAGGGGGGTACATTACATTGAAGATTGGAACTGAGTCCCCAATTGGGGAGTTGGACAATGAGCAAGAAAGACTTGCATTCCTATAGCACTGTCACAAACTCAGAATGTCCCGAAACAGCTTAACAGCTAACCATCTCAAAGACACTGTGGTAATGTTGGAATCACAGCCACCAACCTGTGTACAGCAAGATCCCACAAACCGCTTGGAGACAAGGACTGGTTGATCTCATTGAGTGAGAATATTGGTCAGGTTTGAGCAGGACACTGGGGGATATCTCCCCAGCTCCACACCTCCCCCACCCATCCCCCACCATGATAGGGAGAGGACAGAGAGGGTCAGGGTTTGATGTCTGAGCAAAAAGGTACCAGAGCACATGGGGTGATGCGTGGAGCTCTTTGCTATCGGACTCAAACCCCAGATGAATCTGACTAACATTGCGAGGGTGTGCCCCACCAGCCCAGCAACACCAGGGGCCCTATCGTGATACTGACATAGAAACCAGGAGCCAGTAGGCCATTCGGCCCTTTGAACCTGCTCCATCACTCAAACTGACTGTGGCTGATCATCTCACTCAGTCCCTGTTCCCACTTTCCCCCAGACCCTTTGATCCTTATATACTCCAAGAACTCCATGCTTCTTGAAGATATTCAATATTAGAGCCTCAACTTCATCATGATCCAGTGATTTCCACAGGTTCCCCACTCTCTAGGGTGAAGACATTTCTCCCCATCTCAGTCTGAGGTCCAGATTATTCAGGGCGTCAGCGTTCACCCGGGAGGTAGTTAGCCATCCTTCACTAACCAGCGGCAGGATTCCCGAGGGTCAGTCTGGATCGTCAGTGATGAACACTCTGTCGCAAACGCTGCGCACTGCAATCCACAGCGTCTCCCCACACACGGGCAGTCTGATTTAATTGGAGTACAGTGGGCCAGGACGAGGTTGTGTTTGATGGGTTTAATTGCTTGGCACCAAACAACACCCACAGAGACAAGCTTTTCTTTATTAATCAGACAAATTAATCTGAAGCCAGCATGGATGATAGCCAATAAACCTTCAAAAGGCGCCTGGAAAAGACAGATTTGCATTTATAGAGCAACCTTCACAACCGTCGGTTGTCCCAAAAGGCTTTTATAGCCAATTACATTCAAAGTTCAACCTAATGTCACCTTGGGAAAGCAGGAAATATGGCTGCCAAATTATGCTCAGCAAGATCCCAGAATACTGACCCTCCAACAGTGCAGCTCTCCCTCAGTACTGACCCTCCGACAGTGCAGCTCTCCCTCAGCACTGACCCTCTGACAGTGCAGCACTCCCTCAGCACTGACCCTCCGACAGTACGGCACTCCCTCAGCACTGACCCTCCGACAGTGCGGCACTCCCTCAGCACTGGCCCTCAGTAATGGACTGAACCCCTCCCTGCTCTTTCAAAAATCAATAGTTTGGGGAACCTGAGATTGGAGTTTATTGGTGCCTATAGCAATGAGCTGTTGGAGCCTTCCTGTGGTGCAGTGGCAGTGTCTCTACCTTCGAGCCAGGAGGCCTTTGTGCTCAAATCCCACTTGTTGCCAGGTATGTAATAACATCCCTGAGCAGGTTGGTCAGAAAACACCTTGGGAACAGGTTAGGTTTCAGGGAAATAGACACTCAGGTGTGTATTTGCCAGTTTGCATGGAGCAGATAGGGAGCTGGGCGGATTGACCATAAAGCTACACACGGCCATATATTAACCCTTTCACACACCCCTCCCTCCACCGTCCTCTCCTCATTCTGTGCCCTCTCACAGGCAAACACTGACAAACTGTCCCAAGGCGGGGTGGGGATGGGGGGGCATCAATCCAGACAGTCACAAAAAAGCAACCAGCAATTCAGGAGAAATATCTTCCCCAGGGAGTTTGGGGGGGGGTGGAATGTGGGACTGACTGCCCCAGGGAGCGGGGGGAGGGGGGGGGGGATTGTACAAACATAAAAGGGTGAAAGGAACAGAAGGATTTGGGGATGGGGGGTTGGGGTGAAAATGCTCACCTGGGACAAAGAGACCAGGAGAGTGTAGATGGGCCAAAGGGTCTGATGGTGTGTTGTGAGTGCTGTGCTCCGTTGCAGTGCTCAGCCCTGTGTGTAAAGGCAGCTGCCATCTCTGTGTAGCGCAGTGCACCATCCCCTCTGTTTGAGCTCAATGTTTCTGTGAGCACTAACTCCAGCTACACCGAGAAACCTGGAGCACCAGTGGCTCCTGCTGGTCAAGTGTGGAATGAACCTGAATCTGCGCACAACTGGAGGTTCCTTATTGCTTGAGTTGGATAGTGGTGTCCCACTGGCCTTATTAATTTATTCAAAAGCAACCCCATCGCTGTAGTTCGAGAATCCCTCGCCAGACTGGGGAAGGAAGGCCTGAGTGAAGCAGCCAGACGGTTACATTACTGTAAAACACCAGGACACCGGGTGTTAATTCCAGGAATTCAATCTGATCAGCATTTCACAATCTGTCACAGGGACCTGCTTCTCAAGGACCACAGGCTAAAGTCTAGGACTTCTAGCCCAGAGAGATGATCACTACTCCATCCTCCAACCTCCACCGTGACACTCAGTAGGAGCACTATCCTCCCTGCCTCTGTCACCCCTACACCCCCCATCTCTGTCACCCCTACACCCCCTCCCTGTCTCTGTCACCCCCTACACCCCCTATCTCTTTTCTCTTGTCTTCGCCTTCATAGACACCTTTTGAGCAACTGCAGAGAGTGGGGTAGACTTGATGTTCTTAGTGTCTATATTTGCAGGTTTCCAAGGGAGGTTGGCCAGCCCGACTGACCCCCACCCCACCCCCACCCAAAACCCAGGCTGAATTGGAACCTTTAAGAAACCAAGGTGAGGTGGGGAGGGAGGTGGACACATCCCACCAGCATCTCCTCCTCCCACTGCAGCTTTATTTTCTGGAATGTTATCAGTTTATTGATAACATCCACACTTGCCTGCTGTGAACTGTGCTGTGTGTTTTGCCAGGATCACTAACGGACAGCAGACAACAGTGACTTGACACTAATTAACACACCAGCAGCAAGCGTACACTGTGGGGAGTCTGCATGCAAGAAATGAAATTAACGAAATGCAATTTGCCTTGTAATTGCAACTGGGGTGTTTTACACTCCTTTTTCTTCACTTTTTAGTTCCTACGCTACAACGCTTCAACAAAGGCCTTCATTAGCACTTTTGGGAAATACTCCAGTTGGGCTAAGTACTGTATAAAAGTCTCGCCAAGGGGATCGTGTAGCATAGTGGTAATTCCGTACCTCTGAACTAGGAGATCTGGTTCCAGTCTCACCTGCTGCTACGATGTGTAATAACATCTCCATGCAGCTTGTTTAGAAAATATCTATGAACAGCTTCATTCTCATTGTATTAACCATGCCGGGTATACCATCACCCTCACCCTTATCCAGGGTCCCAAACAGTCCATCCAGGTGAGACAGAGATTCACCTGCCTCTCCTCCAGCCTAGTTTACTGTATCAGGTGATCCCAATATGACCTTCTCTACGTCGGGGAGACCAAACGTAAACTTAAGGAATGATTTCGCCAAGCATCGCAGCCGGGCCCACAGGGGCCGATTGGACCTCCCAGTCACCACCCATTTTAATTCCCCTTCCCACTCCCTTTCCAACATGACCATCCTTGGCCTCCTCCATTGCCACAACGAACCACACCACAAATTGGAGGAACAGCACGTCATCTTCCGCCTGGACAGCCTCCAGCCTGGAGGACCTAACATTGAGTTCTCCAATTTCAAATAACCTCTCTTCCCAAATCCTTGACTGCCTTCCCAACCCCTCCATCTCCCCTTCCGCTCCTCCCTGCCACCAACTGGATTTATTCCTCCCATTAACCAACCAGGCCGTACCCTCTACCTGTTTTCACCTATCTCCACTTCACCACCTTGCCTCTGTCACCCCTACCCCCCCTCCATATCTCTGTAAAAGGACTGTATTCAGGTTAAATAGGAAACACTCACCGAGTTTCTCTACGTATCGAGACAGTAACTGTTTATTGCAAACAAATTGCCTTTGGCCAATAGCAAAATGGAAGCATGAATTGCTGACTTTCAATTCTACCACTTAAACTTTACCCCTTCCTAATTCCCCACTCCCCCCACTTTCACAAACAGATATGTGAATAGTAATGGAGAAAAGGGAACGTAATCAACAAGTGCATTTCAATAGCACCGGTCTTTACCACAGGATTCACTGAGTTGCTTTCCTTTGCTTCCTTCCTGTAAACTCTTTGCTGTTGACCGGAGCTTGGTTCTGACTGATGTTCAGTCTTTCACTCACTCATTAACCCGTTTGTCCTTTCAATATCTCAGAAAGTGTTGAATCCTCTTTCACTCGGGGAGCTTATGGGGAGAGCTGAGTGCAAACCAGCCCAATTGTTAGTGGGAAGTTTCCGGAACCTCAACAAAGGGACTGGAATGAGGTTTGAGCATTTTTCATTGCAGCTTGTCTGACCTGACCCCATGGTGATCTGGTCAGGAACCAATCAAAACACTGTTGTCCAGCGATTGACCACTACTTCAGAACCCATTGGCTCCATTCCATCTGCTCTCCCTGTTCCAGGACCAGCCAATACTGTGTTGGACTCATAGTCTGCCTTAATCTTTAGTGCAGCCATCCCTTTGGACCCTCCTTGGTTTATAGCAGTATCTTCCTTTCGGAGTTCAAACATGAAGGAGATGTAAAGGATTAGGGACAGTCAGCACGGTTTTGTGAAGGGTAGGTCATGCCTCACAGACCTTATTGAGTTCTTTGATGAGGGTAAAGTGGTTGATGTGGTGTATATGGGTTTCAGTAAGGTGTGTATGAACGTTCCCCATGGTAGGCTTTTGCAATACAGAGGCATGGGATTGAGGGTGATTTAGCGGTTTGGATCAGAAATTGGCTAGCTGTAAGAAGACACAGGGTGGTAGATGATGGGAAATGTTGATCCTGGAGTTCAGTCACTAGTGGGGTACTGCAGGGATCTGTTTTGGAGCCACTGCTGTTTATCATTTTTATAAAAGACCTGGATAAGGGCAGAGAAGGATGGGTTAGTAAATTTGCGGATGACACTGAGGTCGATGGAGCTGTGGATGGTGCTGAAGGATGTTGCAGGTTAAGAGGGACATAGATAAGCTTCAGAGCTGGGCTGAGAGGTGGCAAATGGAGTTTAATGTGGAAAAGTGTGAGGTGATTCACTTTGAAAGGAGTAACAGGAATGCAGAGTACTGGGCTAATGGTAAGATTCTTGGCAGTGTGGATGAGCAGAGATCTCAGTGTCCATGTACATAGATCCTTGAAAATTGCCACCCAGGTTGACAGGATTGTTAAGAAGGCATACAGTGTTTTAGGTTTTATTGGGAGAGGGATTGAGTTTCAGAGCCATGAGGTCATGCTGCAGCTGCACAAAACTCTGGTGCAGCCACATTTGGAGTATTGTGTACAGTTCTGGTCACTGCATTATAGGAGGGATGTGGAAGCTTTGGAAAGGGTTCAGAGGAGATTTACCAGGATGTTGCCTGGTATGGAGGGACGCTGAGGGACTTGAGGCTGTTTTTGTTAGAGAGAAGAAGGTTGAGAGGTGACTTAATAGAGACATACAAGATGATCGGTGGATTAGATAGAGTGGACAGGGAGAGCCTTTTTCCTCGGATGGTGATGGCTAGCACGAGAGGACATAGCTTTAAATTGAGGAGTGATGGATATGGGACAGATGTCAGAGGTAGTTTCTTTACTCAGAGAGTAGTAAGATTGTGGAACACACTGCCTGCAATAGCAGTAGACTCACCAACTTTAAGGGTCATTGAATAGACATATGTACGAGAATGGTATAGTGTAGATTAGATTAGATTCCCTACAGTGTGGAAACAGGCCCTTTGGCCCAACCAGTCCACACTGACCCTCCAAAGAGTAACCCACCCAGATCCATTTCCCTCTGACTAACGCACCTAACACTATGGGTAATTTAGCATGGCCAATTCACCCTAACCTGCACATCTTTGGACTGTCGGAGGAAACCGGAGCGCCCGGAGGAAACCCACGCAGACACGGGGAGAATGTGCAAACTCCACACAGTCACCCGAGGCTGGAATCGAACCTGGGACCCTGGTGCTTTGAGGCAGCAGTGCTAACCACTGAGCCACCGTGCCACCCCAGTGTAGGTTAAATGGGTTTCAGGTTGGTTCCACAGGTGGGTGTATGTGCAAACTCCACACAGTCACCCGAGGCTGGAATCGAACCTGGGACCCTGGTGCTATGAGGTAGCAGTGCTAACCACTGTGCCACCGTGCCGCCCCAGTGTAGGTTAAATGGGCTTCAGGTTGGTTCCACAGGTGGGTGTAACATTGAGGTCAGGTTGGTTCCACAGGTGGGTGTAACATTGAGGGCCGAAGGGCCTGGACTGTGCTGGAATGTTCCATCTTCTATGTTCCTGTCCTACTTTAATTTCTTCCTCCTGCTATCACTTAGTCATCCTGTGTATTCCAACCAATCATCTGACCTGCCACTTATTTTTATGCATTTATGTATTTTCCTTAAGTTTGATATCTTATCTAGCGTCATTAATTGACGATAGATGGTAGGTCCTCCGTTGAGGATTGTTTTGTTATAGTGGGAATATAATTATTCTGGGTAATCTGAAGTATCCCTTCAAAGTTGTTTGTCAGTCACTGTGTCTCTGTTGATCTATCCTGTATCCTAGTATTCCAGTTCACTTCAGATAGCTCAGCTCTATGCTATATAGATGCCCTTATTTACATTTAAAACACTAGGCCAACACTCACTCTTCTCTCTTTTAAAATGAATACAAGATTTAATCATATTGTGGTCACTGATACATTGGTGAGCCTTTACTCTGAGATAATTAATTAATGTTAACACATTGCACTGACATGACTTGCTCTCTGGTCAGTCCCAGGATCTTCTGCTCTACAAAACCATCTCAAAAACATCTTCACCCAGTGTGACATAAGGTGGATGTTTCATACATTCCAGTTAACTCTGGGTTAACGTACGTTTCGGCAGCATGATTTGGTTATAATGTCGCTGAAGAATTAGGGAACATTATTTTTGAGAAATGACCTCTGTTCTCAATAGTGCAATTCGAGCGGGTGATCAGTCCACACGTGCACCGAAATCTCCCCACTGTCCTGCGCGTGCGCAATGTCAGTGTCAGTCTTTGTGCCATCCTGCACATGCGCCTGTATCAGCTGTTGGCAAAGCAGCTTCAGGTTAGATTAGATTAGCTACAGTGTGAAAACAGGCCCTTCGGCCCAACAAGTCACACCGACCCCCCCCCCAACTGATGCACCTAACACTATGGGACAATTTAGCCTGGCCAATCCACCCTGACCTGCACATCTTTGGATTGTGGGAGGAAACCGGAGCACCCGGAGGAAACCCACGCAGACACGAGGAGAATGTGCAAACTCCACACAGACAGTCGCCCAAGGCTGGAATCGAACCTGGGACCCTGGCACTGTGAGGCAGCAGTGCTAACTGCAGAGCCACCGTGTGAAGGAGTACTGTACAGAGCAGCTCTCTTCTAGTTTTTAAATGGATGGTGTTAAATTTACTTTTGTTTCATTGATAGATATAATTTCACCCTTCATTCAGGCTGCGCTATACTTTGTGTTAGTCTTTTGGGTGATTTTTGAGCGATTGTGAGTGGGTTTTTTTGGTGGTATATCGCTAACCTCATTTTTCCCAAAGGCCCCATTATTATATTAAGCTATTTTCTATGAAGTAAGGTTTCACATTATAGGAGAACACCTGTACTTTAAAGTTTGGATTTTGAAATGGTGGCATGTGAGTTTTTGTCTGTGAGGATTAGCAGTGTTAATAATTAACTTGCTGGTCTTTCTGGAGTCACAATGTCAAACCAGTATGTGTCAGATTTCTGAAACAAAGCCAGAAATTACTGGAGGAACACAGCAGATCTAACAGCAGATGTGAGGAGACAGTAGAGTGAAGACATAGAATCATAGAGTCATAGAGATGTACAGCATGGAAACAGACCCTTGGGTCCAACTCATCCATGCCGACCAGATATCCCAACCCAATCTAGTCCCACCTGCCAGCACCTGGCCCATATCCCTCCAAACCCTTCCTACTCATATACCCATCCAAATGCCTCTTAAATGTTGCAATTGTACCAGTCTCCACCACATCCTCTGGCAGCTCATTCCATACATGTACCACCCTCTGTGTGAAAAAGTTGAAAGGGTCACTGGTCTTAAGGCATTGACTCTGTTTCCCTCTCCACAGATGCTGCCAGAAAGCATATGTCAGGTCTAGACAGGATAGATCGAATGAATCCTTAGAAGAGTATAAAGGCAGTAGGAGTATACTTAAGAAGTAAATCAGGAGGGCAAAAAGGGGACATGAGATAGCTTTGGCAAATAAGGTTGAGGAGAGTTCAAAGGGTTTTTACAAATACATTAAGGACAAAAGGGTAACTAGGGAGAGAATAGGGCCCCATAAAGATCAGCAAGGCGGCCTTTGTGTGGAGCCGCAAGAGATGGGGGAGATACTAAACAAGTGAGTTTTGAGAAGATTTGTAGCTCAGGTTGAGGTTCTGGATGTAGGTTTGCTCGCTGAGCTGGAAGGTTCATTTCCAGACATTTCGTCGCCATACTAGGTAACATCTTCAGTGGACCTCTGGGCAAAGCACGACTGAAGATGTTACTTAGTAAGGTGATGAAACATCTGGAAGTGAATCTTCCAGCTCAGCGAGTAAACCTACATCCAATACTAAACGAGTTTTTTGCATCAGTATTTACTGTGGTGAAGGACATGGAAGATATAGAATTAAGACGGTGACATCTTGAAAAATGTCCATATTACAGAGGAGGAAGTGCTGGATGTTTTGAAATGTATAAAAGTGGATATATCCCCTGGACCTGATCAGGTGTACCCTAGAACTCTGTGGGAAGCTAGAGAAGTGATTGCTGGGCCTCTTGCTGAGATATTTGTATCATCGATAGTCACAGGTGAGGTGCTGGAAGACTGGAGGTTGGCAAACGTGGTGCCACTGTTTAAGAAGGGCGGTAAAGACAAGCCAAGCTGCCTTCTTGTTCTTTCTCCCAGAGTGGATACCGTCTCACTGGTCCATGAGATGATTGGATTGAGTGCACACTGCTGGAGTGGGTCAGTGGTGGGCAGGATCCCAGAGTCACAGGGTCACTACGCACCGTTCAGAGGTTCTCCTGAAGGTACGGGGAATTTCAGTGTTCATTGAAGTGCCTCCACAAATTGTGTTGGTTTTGGCAGTGACCTCTCCACTGGGTCCCTCTTTCAAAGTCACTTAGTCCCCGTTCGAGGGACTCAGCATGACGTAGGTTGGTCTTGAAGGGGATGTGTCAATTGAGAGCCACTTCCTCACATCTGACCTTCCTCAGTGGAAATCCATGCCCCTGCTTCTCAATCACCTCGTTCAGATGGGCCAATGGGCTGGGGAGTGGCAGATGGAGTTTATTTTAGATAAGTGTGAGGTGCTGCACTTTGGGAAAGCAAATCATAACAGGACTTACACAGTTAATGGTAAGGTCCTAGGGAGTGTTGCTGAACAAAGAGACCTTGGAGTGCAGGTTCATAGCTCCTTGAAAGTGGAGTCACAGGTAGATAGGATAGTGAAGAAGGCCTCTGGTATGCTTTCCTTTATTGGTCAGAGTATTGAGTACAGGAGTTGGGAGGGTCATGTTGCGGCTGTACAGGACATTGGTTAGGCCATTGTTGGAATATTGCGTGCAATTCTGGTCTCCTTCCTATTGGAATGATGTTGTGGAACTTGAAAGGGTTCAGAAAAGATTTTCAATGATGTTGCCAGGATTGGAGTGTTTGAGCTACAGGGAGAGGTTGAACAGGCTTGGGCTGTTTTCCCTGGATTGTTGGAAGCTGAGGGGTGACCTTATAGAGGTTTATAAAATCATGAGGGACATGGATAGGATAAATAGACAAGGTTGTTTCCCCAGGGTGGGGAAGATTCCCCCTGGGGTAGAGGGCATAGGTTTAAGGTGAGAGGGGAAAGATATAAAAGAGACGTAAGGGGCAACTTTTTCACGCAGAGGGTGGTACGTGTATGGAATGAGCTGCCAGAGGATGTGGTGGAGGCTGGTACGATTACAGCATTTAAATGCATTTGGATGGGTATATGATTAGGAAGGGTTTGGAGGGATATGGGCCGAGTGCTGGCGAATGGGACTAGATTAGGTTTGGATATCTGGACAGTTAGACCGAAGGGTCTGGTTCTGTCCTGTACATCTCTATGACTCAATGAACTCTCTGACCTGCTGAGTTTCTCCAGCAATTTCTGTTTCTGTTTCAGATTTGCAGTTCTTTGTTTTATATTTGCATCAGACAGCTCCTCATGATTCAGGGCCTCCCTGGATTGAAAAGATTAATTTCTTTTTATTGTGAGAGTTTTATGGCTGGAAACAGCAAACATTGAAAGAAGTTTGCTTGTTTTTCGTTTAAGAAAATCAAAAATTGAATTTTGCAAAGGGAAGAAACAGAGGTTGAAAACCTTTGGGGAAGTTTGCAGAAGACACAGTTACCTTCAGATGTAAGAATACTTTCTCCTGTAGAATGGGGTTAGTTCAGAATGTTTCGGAAATAGGTTACCTTAATATTTGGCTAAAATCCCAAACGGGTTATTTGAAACAAAGACAGATTAAGCATGGTTGTGTGATTAATTAATTAAATTGTTGTTGGGCTCTCAAGACCAGCAATTGAAAGAAAATTTTAAATCAAAGCTAGAGATGTGATAAACAAGGGCACCCTTCCTCACAGTTGTGGACCACCCTGAACTATCCAGGTAGATGTGACAGTCAGGAAGGCACCACAATACCTCTTCTTCCTCAGGCATCACAGGAAATTCAGCAATTCCACAAGGACCCTCAACAACTTCTACAGACGCACCATAGAAAGCTTACTGTCCGGGTGCATTATGGCCTGGCATGATAACTGCTCTGCCCAGGACCGTAAAAAACTACAGAGAGCTGTGTACACAGCCCAGTCCATCACAGAAGCCAACCTCCCAACCATTGCCTCCATTTACACGTCCCACCCTGGGAAAGGCTGCTAATGTCATCAAGGACCCCTCCCACCCTGGGAAAGGCTGCTAATGTCATCAAGGACCCCTCCCACCCTGGGAATGCTCTCCTACAATCTCTTCCATCAGGCAGAAGATACAGAAGCTTGAACACATGCACCAGCAGATTCAGGAACAGCTTCTTCCCTGCTGTTACTAAACTGATGAATGGACCTCTCTAATTTCAAATAACATTGATCTTGCTTTGTGCATTTCCTGAGCAGTGTAACCTGTGTGTCTCACTCTGTCTAAGCACCTGTCACCTGTCTGTGTGTCGTTGTTTGCTGTGATCTACCTGTACTGCTCACACAACAAAAATTTACACTGTACTTAGGTACATGTGACAACAATAAATCAAACACATTTGAGTGCTTTGAAGTGAGGGTTTTGGAAATAGATGGGATTTTGTTTTGCATGTACCTTGAAACCTTTTAAATTATGTTGTTGGTTTATTCTTCTTTAACTTCATTTCTTTTGTGTAATAATCTGTTTTCTTGTCAAAATCAAATCTGCAGCACATCACATATTTATGTATCAGCGAAAGACAGTGACATTAACTATTAAAAAAAAATCAAGACAGATTTCCATCTGGAATCTGATTTGTCCAGTGGTACCATCAACCGAGATCATAAAACAGTTTAAATGTAGATTAAAGTCACCCATTAATTGTTGCTTTCCCTTGAAATGTTGTACACTACATCCCTCATTGTGGTTACTGTGGAGGGACCATTCCCATTAATGATCTCTTTCTCACTTCCATCCAAACTGATTCCACATCTTCACCTCCTGAACTGAGGTCAACTCTAACTATTGCATTAATGCCATCTTCTGATGAGATGCTGGCCTAGTATCACGAGACTGTTAATCCAGAGACCCTGGTGATGTTCTGGGGACCCGGGTTTGAATCCTGCCAAAGGAGATTGTGGAATTTGATTGTAAACCAGGAATTCTGAGTCTAATGATGACCATGGAACTGGTGTCAATTCTTGGAAAAAACACCCGTCTGGGTCACTAATGCCCAAAGGAAAGGAAATCGGCCTTCCTTACCTGGTCTGGCCTATATGTAACTCCAGACCCACGGCAATGAGGTTGACTCTTAGCTGTCCCTCTGGATATTGAATGCCCATATCCTGTGAATGAATAAAAAACATTAATAGTGCTATCCCTCCACCATTACCACGCGTCCTCTCCTTTATTAATGTGACATATTCCTCAACATTCAAGACCCAATCCTTTATAACTGGCAGCTATCAGGTCTCATGTATTCACTTGAACGTGCACTATCGATATTGTTAATGATGCTAGACACTTTCAGATACACAGCCTTGTGCTTTGTTCTTTTGATTATCGCTGTGCATTTTACTCTCTCTTAGTTCGGTTTCCCCTTAATACGACACATCAAGCCTGCTTTATCTACTAATACCTAACAAATTCAATAAATTCAAAGATGGATTCAATCTTTTTATTTAAATTAAATAAATTATCACAAGTCATAAATATAGATTGGTTATCACAACAATACATTAATGTATAAATATAGATTCCGTCACTTTGGTGCGCAGAACATGGGACGGTTACAGAGCAAAGGCCCGATGTCCGTTAAACTCTTGTCGATTCCTGACTGAGGCTCAGTATTTAGTCTTTAAGAGAGTGAAGTCTCGGATCACTTTGTTCAGATAGGTTTCCAGGTCCCGGAAGATGATGTAGCCTTGCAGCTTGTTGTGCCAATTGTGGCCTGGGTTCAGGATGTTGTTGGGGAGAGTCAGGTCCAGGGGTTCAGGGGATGTGCTGTTCAGAGCTGAGATCTGGAAAGACACAAAGCATATAGAGTCTGAACAGGGGGGGAGAGGAGTCAGGCAATGTGGCTTTACACATTCACAAAGCATTATCGATAATAACACGTCAGTCAGATCACCAACAATTCAGATCAAGCATTGGCTTGAGCTGCAGAGAAGTAGATTTGGAAAGATGTTATGCGACAGTCTGATATTAAACTATATTAACCTTGGTTAATCTATGATGTGGAGGTGCTGGTGTTTGACTGGGTGGACAAAGTCAGAAAACACATGACACCCGATTACAGTCCAACAGGTTTATTTGAAATCACAAGCTCTCGGAGCCGGGCTCCTTCCTCAGGTGAAGTCAGCTCCAGGCAGTGATCTGAAAGGTGGTGAAATAAACCTGTTGGATTATAACCCGGTATCGTGTGACTTCTGACCTTGGTTAGACTAGATTTGGAGAACTGTGCACCATTCCGGGCTCCATTTTACAGAGAGGATACAGAGAAATGCAGGTAAAGAGTTGGTAAGAATGATCAGTTCACAATCAGGAAACACTGAATGGGTGAGGACTCTTCACAACAGGAAAAGCCTGATCGAATGGAGGTCAATGAAATGATGAAAGGGATTTGAGGAAGAACACAGACAAAAACAACATGGTTCACGGAATTCCGGTGCATCAGAAAACCCTCTGAAAACCCAACAGCTTCCAACTTCCCTATTTTCTAAATGAAGCTAAACTTTCAGTTCTATAATTAGCTCACAACAAAAACCCGAATTTTCGATGAACATTACGGAACCACACGTGTGGTCAATAGTTGAATCTGGCTCTCACTTTGCAACTCAACTGATTCAACGTCCACAAGTACCTCACAAGTAAATGTCTGTGCCCGGAGAGCTAAGAGCTTGCAATTTAACTTCCAATAAGTTAGAAAATTACTCCCAAGCACCTTCTATCGGATTAACACTAACCCAAGGAAGGAAACGCTCAGACTAGGTGATTCATGCCTTTGCCAAGGAGGTTATATTTAAGGTAGTACCTTTATGCATGCGGGCACAGCGGTGATTTTGGTGAAGTGTTAGTTGTCACTGGGCTCATAATCTAAAACTCCAGGAGAATACCCTGGAAGCCTGGGTTCAAATCCTACTGCATGCAGCTAATGATAACTGAAACCAGTCAAACAGCTGGGCGAGAGAGCTGCACATCAGGCTGACAACGGCCTTCAGGAAAGGAAATACTCCATGCTTACCTGGTCTGGTCTACATGTAACTCCAGACCCAGCGATGCAGGTAGGTCGTCTTGGTAATCAGATCAGGTAGGAGACTGAAGCTGAGGGAGGCAGGGGCACAGGACGGAGATGTTTGCAAAAGACAATGGCACTACCTTACCTTAACTGGAGGGAGATGGAACATAGCACAGAGGCAGTGAGAGAGCTGGGGAGATGGAATTTAGATCTGTCCACCCATCCTGACAGAACCTGCCGCCCCACCTTCAGAGCTAATGCCCAGCTCAGAAATAAAGAAGGAAGATGAGAGTCAGGAGGAAACCTCTAGGCGATGCAGGCGGGAGAGAAGAGAGCAAACATTACACTACAATGGATAGGATGGGAGGTGAATCAGACAGACCATGGAGCCTGCTCTGCCTCTTATGGATACAAGAGGCCCTCATGGCTGGGTAATACAAAGTTCCAAAATCGCTCAAAGAGATCTACCTTTTTGACTTGCACTCATCAGGATTGACATGCAAGAAAACCAAATTTAGAAAGGGAACAACAATTTACATACCATGGGTCAAGAGTGCTGATTGGTTAGACTGTGTTCTTGCAAGCGGTAGAGGTAGCAGAGAGGAGAGCAATGGGAGAGAGAGATGGGTGGGAGAGGAGATGGGTGGGAGAGAGAGATGGGTGGGAGAGGAGATGGGTGGGAGAG
>NC_057737.1:1961925-1968210 GCF_004010195.1 Chiloscyllium plagiosum | reverse complement strand
AGAGATGGTTGGAGAGAGATGGAGGGAAAAGGATCTGGGTGGGAGAGAGAGATTGGTGGGAGAGGAGAGTGATGGGAAAGAGAGATGGGTTGGAGAGAGATGGAGGGAAAAGGAGATGGGTGGGAGAGAGAGATGGGTTGGAGAGGAGATGGGTGGGAGAGATATGGATGGGAGAGAAGTTGGGTGGGAGAGGCGATGTGGAAGAGATTGAATGCTAAAAGAGAAAACTGTGGTTCCCATGTGTTTCCAGAGTTATTTGCAGTGGTATTGTGTTTGAACTGGGATGGGAGGGTGGGGGAATCTGCTGTCTGAGAAGACTGTATCTCCCAATAAGCAGGGGGCTTTCCCCACCCTCTGGGAACTGGGCAGTGTGTACACAGTTCTCACCAGTTTCTGCCTCCTTACCTCTCTATTGAGCTGGGAGATCAGATCCCTGAGATCCAGTGAAATTCCCTCCATGGCGTCAGCTAGGGCTGATCCTTCATCTTGGTCAATCTCATGAATCCGTTTCATATCCACGTGGATCCAGAAAACCTGAAGATCTCTCCAACTCTGCTGTAATCGCTCCTCGTCCTGGAGAGAGGAGGCAAGGTGTGACAACGAGAACAATCTCCTTCCCAGCAACAGAGAAGAATGGGAAAGAATGGATGGGGTTTGGTACCTGCATCTCCAACCACTGTCTGTAGGGCATTCGGCAGTCAGGGAGACTCCTCAGCACGAGGCTGTAGTCTTCAAAGGATGGGCTCCCAATGTTCACTTCTTTCTGAAGTTAGAAAGAAAACAGTGTTTGACGACGTTGAAGCAGCTGATGTTAACCTTGACTTTGACGAATGTGGACTTGATCAGTGGAAGAGTGACAGAAAGTTATCCATTAGCCCCTATCCTTTCACAGGCCGTTCAGCCCTTCTACTGCATGCTGGTGTTTTGGTTCTCCTCAGCCTACCCCCACCTGTTTATCATCATCCCTTCAGCATCTCCGTCTATTCCTTTGTCCACTGGCTGTTCATCCAGCAAATTCTCCAATGATCCCCGCCCCCCCCTCCCCTCCCCCTGGAGGGGAGCTTCCCCTCCCCCCCCCATTCCCTGAGGAAGATATTTCTCCTGAATCTCCGAATGGATTTATTACGGAGAGTCTATATCACTGACTGAGAATCCTAGTCAGCCCCACAAGAATCCATCCACCCTGTCACAGAAACACAGGAGCTAGGAGCAGGCCATTCGGCCCTTTGAGCCTGTTCCATCATTGATTATGCCCGTGGCTGATTCCCCCGTCCACTCAGCCCCCGTTCCTGCTTTCTCTCCAGACCCTTTGATTCCTTTGACACTCAGAACAATATCTAACCCCCTCCACATTTGAAACCCTCGCTCAGGTAAATTATGTTGGAGATCACTCATGATCCCCAGTGGATTGAATGTGAGAGGGTCAGAGGGGAGTCATGACCCCACCCCAGAGGCTTACGTAATTTGTGATGAAGGTGTGGACGTTTTGCAGGGTGGCCTTGGTCAGGGAGATGCTCTGGTCAAAGGCATTGCTGAGGCTGGTGTGACCTGTTGGAGCAGCCAATGAAATCGCCAGGATGGAGAGAACCAGGGAGCTGACCGCAGTGATCATGGTGGGACCTGTCACGAAGAAGGACATTGTCAATATGGTCACCACACTGAGAGAAAGCCTGCACTCGGAGACACTGTCAGCTCCGTACTCATCAGCATCAAAAACAATATGCATTTATAGCACCATTTTACACTAAGAACAGACGACTGGTCAGAGAGCTGGAGTTTATACGAGGTGGGGTGGGGGATCAGAGGTGGAGAGGAATGGAGAGAGGGAGAGACAGGAGAAGGATGGGGCCAGGGAAGGAGGCGGGAGAGAGAGGAAGGGGGAGATGGAGAGAGACAGGAAGGGGAGAGGGAAGGGGGCGGGAGAGAGGGAGATGGACAGAAAGGAAATGGGGAGCAGGAGAGAGAGAGTGAGAGGAGGGGGGGAGGGAGAGAGGGGTGATGGTGGGGGAGGCGGGCGAGGGAGAGGGAAGAGGTTTTGTGGTGCCAGGGCTCAGGGAGCTCAGGGATGGTGAAGGATTGAAGGAGGGCAGAGCTCCGAGAGAGAGGGGTAGTGAGATCCACCCACTGCGCCCATTCTCACTCTCATTCCCCTTTCCACACTGGTCTGCAATACCCAGACCCATCTCCACAGTGGATCACTCAATCTTCTTAACCTGTAGATCATATAATTCTCTCTCCAGGGATAGACCAGTCAACCTCCTCCCACAATGGATCACTCATGCACTCTCTCTCTGTGAAGTAGATCACTTAGACCCCTTTCCCTCAGTGGATCACCCAATTCCCTCTCCACAGTGGATGATTCGATCCTCCAATAGTTAATGCAGTGACCCTCCTATCTATTGTTGACTCCCCTCCACAGTAGATTATGCAGACACCACCCCACAGTAGATCACTGAACCTGTCCCCAGAATAGGTTAGTCATATCCCTCTCTGCCCCCAGTGGATCACTCATGATCACTCGAATCTCCTACCTGTCTCCTATCTGTGAGCGTGGAGAGTTGAGCACAGACCCCGGTGTGATGGTTTAGCAAGTTTGAAATGACGGAGTAGCACTTGCTGCTTTTATGTAGTCTGCTTGCCTTAGAGATCCTCCCACAAAAGAAAAGATTAAGTTTTCTCAAATTTCCCAAACCACAAGAGCATCAAGGTTTCATTTAATATCTAGTGCTGGATATTTTCACAATCTGTAATGGGCAAATGCTGACTTGATAGAATTGGTGATGATGTACAGGAACTGGAGATTTCAATTAACTTTCCACCCTATCTTGCTATGATTATTAAAATCACAACTCAGTCCCATCCAATACATCTGCAGAAAACAACATTGGAGATCTGAAACAAAAACCAAATGTGCTAGAGAAACTCAGCAGGTCTGGCAGCACCTACAGAGAGTGACAGGAGTTAATGTCTCGGGTCTGCTCTGATTCTTCGCTAGAGACATATCAGTAGAATCCCTGCGAGTGCAACCAGCTGAACTGACCATTCCATCTGCAAGCACTGCCCACCTTCCCAACCCTCTCCCTCACCTCGCTGTCCCTCCCTTTGGGGCCTGTCTGCTCCTCTAGGATTGTCTGTCCCTTAGGGATCTGTCTCTCCCTCTGGGATCTGTCCCTCACCCTGGGATCTGTCCCTCCCCCGGGATCTGTCCCTCTCTCTGGGATCTGTCTCTCCCTCTGGGATCTGTCCCTCACCCTGGGATCTGTCCCTCCCCCTGGGATCTGTCCCTCTCTCTGGGATCTGTCTCTCCCACTGGGATCTGTCCCTCTCTCTGGGATCTGTCCCTTCCTCTGGGATCTGTCTCTCCCTCTGGGATCTTTCCCTCCCTCTGGGATCTGTCTCACCCTCTGGGATCTTTCCCTCCCTCTGGGATCTGTCTCTCCCTCTGGGATCTGTCCCTCCCTCTGGGATCTCCCTCTGGGATCTGTCCCTCTCTCTGGGATCTTTCCCTCCCTCTGGGATCTGTGTCTCCCTCTGGGATCTGTCCCTCCCTCTGGGATCTATCCCTCCCTCTGGGATCTGTCCCTCCCTCTGGGATCTGTCTCTCCCTCTGGGATCTGTCCCTCCCTCTGGGATCTTTCCCTTCCTCTGGGATCTGTCTCTCCCTCTGGGATCTGTCCCTCCCTCTGGGATCTGTCTCTCCCTCTGAGATCTGTCCCTCCCTCTGGGATCTATCCCTCCCTCTGGGATCTGTCCCTCCCTCTGGGATCTGTCTCTCCCTCTGGGATCTGTCCCTCCCTCCGAGATCTGTCCCTCCCTCCGGGATCTATCCCTCCCTCTGGGATCTGTCCCTCCCTCTGGGATCTGTCCCTCACCCTGGGATCTGTCCCTCCCTCTGGGATCTGTCCCTCCCCCTGGGATCTGTCCCTCTCTCTGGGTTCTGTCCCTCCCTCTGGGATCTGTCCCTCTCTCTGGGTTCTGTCCCTCCCCCTGGGATCTGTCCCTCTCTCTGGGATCTGTCCCTCACCCTGGGATCTGTCCCTCCCACAAACACACTGCCTGGCTTCCACTAAAGAGTCCCCTTCCCTCGGCTGTTTCTCCAGCATGTTTACCACAACACTTTGAGAGAACGACCAAATTTGAAACAATGGACTTGCATTTCCATAGCACCTTTCACATCCTCAGGACATCATTATGGGTTTGCCAGACACTAAATAGCTTTAGCTCCGTGGGATTGGAGAGGAAGCTTAATACATGGAAAGACAGGAGCAGGAGTAGGCCATTCGGCCTATCAAGCCTGCTTTCCCATTCAGTATGATTGTGGTTCAATATGATCACCTGCTGTTACTGCTATCTCCACATAGCCTTCAATCCTTTCGCCCTTTCTGAAAATACTCAATAATTAAACTTTGACAGCTTTTTCGGTGGCAGAGAATGCCACAGGCTTCCCCAGCTCCCCCCAGCTCTGAGAGATTTCTCCAGTCCCCGGACTCTCTGGCCATTGGGAACATCATTCCTGCACCTACCCTGCCCAGTCCAGTTAGAATTCGATAGGTCCCTCGGAGATCCCCTTCTCATTCCTCCAATCTCCAGTCAATATCATCCGAACCAATCAGTCTCTCTCTTCATACCTCAGCCCTGCCATCCCTGGAAACAGTCAGGAAATTAGCAGCGTTTGTTGAGGGTGGCTACAGAGCAAGATTCCACAGGCAGCCAGGTGAGAGTGATCAGGAGATCATTTTAGATGGGGTTAGATCAGGAAGTAATCTTAGCCAAGGTGGACAGCCCCCCTACTCTGCAGATTTGTGTCACTGGATCCTTATATTCACCAAACCCACCACCCCTACATCCAGGCAGGGACAGATGACAAGGGCTCTCTGAGGCCACTCTGCCCCTCACTCACAGTGCAAAGATGCAATTCTATCCCGGGGTCTGATTGTTTCTGTGACTGGGCATAATCTCCACTGAGTGGAACAACAGATAACCCTGGAATGTTCCAGATTGTTTCAGACTTGGAACTGAGAAATACCACTAACTAACGGGTAGCAAGAGAGAGAATTCTTGCTGAGAGCAGAGACCGTCCCGGAATCAACCAAGTGACTTCCAGCTCACCCAGATCCGAGCTGAAACATACAGCAAGAGCTGTATTGTCATGGCACCATTCACAAACACGCAACACTTCCCAAAACAGTTTGCAGCCTCAAAAACAGCATGGAGGTTAGACACTGTCACTACGTAGGAAAGAGGGGAAGGACATCTGCAAAGCAAGATCCCAGAACGCAACAGTGAGCAACTGAGCTGCTAATCTGCTTTGGTGATGATGTTGCTGTCTTTCAGGGATAAATATTGACCTGCACAAGATCACTTAGAACTTCTCACTCCCCCTCTTTAAATTAGTAACCGACAATCTGCATTCACACTCCCTCAGCACTGACCCTCCGACAGTGTGGCACTCCCTCAGAACTGACCCTCCGACAGTGTGGCACTCCCTCAGAACTGACCGTCTGACAGTGCGGCGCTCCTTCAGTACTGACCCTCTGACAGTGCGGCACTCCCTCAGCACTGACCCTCTGACAGTGCGGCACTCCCTCAGCACTAACCCTCTGCCAGTGCGATGCTCCCTCAGCACTGACCCTCTGACAGTGCTGCGCTCCCTCAGTACTGACCCTCCAACAGTGCGGTGCTCCCTCAGCACTGACCCTCCGACAGTGCGGTGCTCCCTCAGCACTGATCCTCTGACAGTGCGGTGCTCCTTCAGCACTGACCCTCTGACAGTGCGGCACTCCCTCAGCACTGACCCTGTGACAGTGCGGCATTCCCTCAGCACTGAACCTCCGACAGTGCGGTGCTCCCTCAGTACTGACCCTCCCACAGTGCGGCATTCCCTCAGCACTGAACCTCCGACAGTGCGGTGCTCCCTCAGTACAGACCCTCTGACAGTGCGGCGCTCCCTCAGTACTGACCCCCCGACAGTGCGGTGCTCCCTCAGTACTGAACCCTCCGACAGTGCAGCACTCCCTCAGCACTGACCCTCTGACAGTGCAGCGCTCCCTCAGTACTGACCCTCCGACAGTGCGGCGCTCCCTCAGCAACGACCCTCTGACAGTGCTGCGCTCCCTCAGTACTGACCCTCCGACAGTGCGGCGCTCCCTCAGCACTGACCCTCCGACAGTGCGGTGCTCCCTCAGCACTGACCCTCCGACAGTGCGGTGCTCCCTCAGCACTGCATCTCTGACAGTGCTGTGCTCTGTCAGCACTGACCCTCCGACAGTGCGGTGCTCCCACAGC
>NC_057737.1:1960644-1961744 GCF_004010195.1 Chiloscyllium plagiosum | reverse complement strand
CAGCACTGACCCTCCAACAGTGTGGTGCTCCCTCAGCACTGACCCTCTGACAGTGCTGTGCTCCCTCAGCACTGACCCTCTGACAGTGCGGCGCCCCCTCAGCACTGACCCTCTGACAGTGCGGCACTTGCTCAAAAGTGGCCCTCCGACAGTGCGGCAATCCCTTGGCACTGACCGTTCGACATTGCGGCACTCCCTCAGCACTGATCCTCCGACAGTGCGGCTCTCCCTCAGCACTGACCCTCCGGCAGTGCGGCACTTGCTCAAAAGTGACCCTCCGACAGTGCGGCAATCCCTTGGCACTGACCGTTCGACATTGCGGCACTCCCTCAGCACTGATCCTCCGACAGTGCGGCTCTCCCTCAGCACTGACCCTCCGGCAGTGCGGCACTTGCTCAAAAGTGACCCTCCGACAGTGCGGCAATCCCTTGGCACTGACCGTTCGACATTGCGGCACTCCCTCAGCACTGATCCTCCGACAGTGCGGCTCTCCCTCAGCACTGACCCTCCGGCAGTGCGGCACTTGCTCAAAAGTGACCCTCCGACAGTGCGGCAATCCCTTGGCACTGACCGTTCGACATTGCGGCACTCCCTCAGCACTGATCCTCCGACAGTGCGGCTCTCCCTCAGCACTGACCCTCCGGCAGTGCGGCACTTGCTCAAAAGTGACCCTCCGACAGTGCGGCAATCCCTTGGCACTGACCGTTCGACATTGCGGCACTCCCTCAGCACTGATCCTCCGACAGTGCGGCTCTCCCTCAGCACTGACCCTCCGGCAGTGCGGCACTTGCTCAAAAGTGACCCTCCGACAGTGCGGCAATCCCTTGGCACTGACCGTTCGACATTGCGGCACTCCCTCAGCACTGATCCTCCGACAGTGCGGCTCTCCCTCAGCACTGACCCTCCGGCAGTGCGGCACTTGCTCAAAAGTGACCCTCCGACAGTGCGGCAATCCCTTGGCACTGACCGTTCGACATTGCGGCACTCCCTCAGCACTGATCCTCCGACAGTGCGGCTCTCCCTCAGCACTGACCCTCCGGCAGTGGGCACTCCCTCAGCACTGACCCTCCGACAGTGCCCACTCCCTCAGCACTGACCCT
>NC_057737.1:1958458-1960637 GCF_004010195.1 Chiloscyllium plagiosum | reverse complement strand
TTCATCCCCTCCCCCACTCACCTATTGTACTCTATGCTACTTTCTCCTGACCCCCACCCTCCTCTAGCTTATCTCTCCACGCTCCAGGCTCTCTGCCTTTATTCCTGATGAAGGGCTTTTGCCTGAAACGTCGATTTTGCTGCTCCTCGGATGCTGCCTGAATTGCTGTGCTCTTCCAGCACCACTGATCCAGAATCTGGTTTCCAGCATCTGCAGTCATTGTTTTTACCAAGAAGGCATTTGGTCCACTTGTCTTCATTGGCCAGCACATTGAGTACAGGGATGGGGGCATCATGTTGCGGCTGTACAGGACATTGGCAAGGCCACTTTTCGAATATTGCATACAATTCTGGTCGCCCTTCGACAGGAAGGATGTTATTGAACTTGAAAAGGTTCAGAAAAGGTTCACAAGGATGTTGAGCTATAGGGAGAGACTGAACAGGCTGGGGCGGTTGCCCCTGGAGATCAGAGTCTGAGGGATGACCTTATAGAGGTTTATAAAATTATGAGGGGCATAGATAGGGTAAACAGACAAAGTGTTTTCCCTGGAGTGGGGGAGTCCAGAACTAGAGGGCATAGGTTTAGGGCAAGAGGGGAAAGATATAAAAGGGACTTAAGGGGCAACTTTTTCTCAGAGAGAGTGATACGTGTATGGAATGAGCTGCCAGAGGATGTGGTGGAGACTGGTACAATTACAACATTTAAGAGGCATTTGGATGGGTATATGAGTGGGAAGGGTTTGGAGGGATATGGGCCGAGTGCTGGGAGGTGGGACTAGATTGGGTTGGGATATCTGGTCAGCATGGACGGGTTGGACCGAAGGGTCTGTTTCCATGCTGTACATCTCGACATTCCCTCAGTACTGACCCTCCGACAGTGCGGCGCTCCCTCAGTACTGACCCTCTGACAGTGCCCACTCCCTCGGCACTGACCCTCTGACAGTGCGGCACTCCCTCAGCACTGACCCTCCGACAGTGCGGCGCTCCCTCAGCACTGACCCTCTGACAGTGCGGCATCCTCCCTGTATTCCTGTAGCCTTGAACCTGCCTTTCGAATCCTCTGGAGTTGGTACTTGAATTTACTGTGAGGATTTGGAGCCGAGTGAGATAGAGAGGGAGACTGAGAGAGAGAACCAGTGAGTATGAGAGGGATCAGTCCTGTTGTAAGCTGATGGTTTGCATCGTGTGACGGTGTCGAACCTTGTTGAGTCTGTGGTTGTTCTGGAAGTTTCTTCACAGCTGGTGAAACATCAGCTTGAGACCCCTGAGCTGTCTGTCCAATCCCCCAAACCAGAATCTCCTGGCTCTTTGCGAGTTCCTGTGGCTAGCATCTTGTGAGCTATGGCCATTGTGAACTCTCACGTGGAGTTAACCTTCACGTCTCCTTCCTGGCTGAGTGTTATCATGAACAGTTGGAAGTGTCCATTGGTGCCAGGATCAGCTGAAGGTGCTGTATCTGTGGTTAGCCCATTCCAGAGTCTCCTGGTCAGACTATGTGAGAGTTACATCACCCTGCCTTACTCCATCGTCATTCACATGCTCTATGGGAACACCGAGGCAGGGCAGCAGCCATTTCACTGGGAGGTCAAGTTCTCTTCCCTTTGTGGGGTTTCTCTTCAATCCCAGGGCGACAGCGCACAGGCTAAGACAGTATTTATTGTCTATCTCTAATTGCCCAGAGGGCAGTTAACAATTCACCCCATGTTTTTGAGTCTGGAGTCACATATAGGCCAGACCAGGTGAGGACAGCAGATTTCTGTCCCGAATGGACATTCATGAACCCAATGGGAATTTGATGACAGTGCTCAAATTTCAGAAAGATTTTTATTTCAGGTTTGTATTGATCTCAGATTTCCCCATCTGTCATAGTATGTTCCCAATACTTGCTGAGAATAGCTCAGTCAGTGTGATAAACGATCAGTTTGCCCCATGGTTTAGCTGGTGATGCTGGTTAAAGTGGAGTTGGGGCATTTCCTGGACAGTGGAGAGACAAAAGTGTTGTTGGTTCACTCTTTATCCAATGTTTAAATTCATGTTGCATTCTCACGTACACTTGTGTGTGTGAGTGCGTGAGTGTGTATGTGTATGTGCGTGAGTGGAGCTGAAAATGTGTTGCTGGAAAAGCGCAACAGGTCAGGCAGCATCCAAGGAGCAGGAGAATCGACGTTTCGGGCATGAGC
>NC_057737.1:1951183-1957755 GCF_004010195.1 Chiloscyllium plagiosum | reverse complement strand
AATCTAGTCCCACCTGCCAGCACCCAGCCCATAACCCTCCAAACTCTTCCTATTCATATACCCATCCAAATACCTCTTAAATGTTGCAATTGTACCAGCCTCCACCACATCCTCTGGCAGCTCATTCCATACACGTATCACTCTCTCTGTGAAAAAGTTGCCCCTTAGGTCTCTTTTATATCTTTCCCCTCTCACCCTAAATCTCTAGTTCTGGACTCCCCCACCCCAGGGAAAAAACCTTGTCTATTTACCCTATCCATCTTGGGATAGGAGTAGGCCATTCAGCCCCTCAAGCCTGCTCCATCCTTTAACAAGTCCATGATCTTCAGCATCAACAGTGCTGCCTCACAGACAGACAGAGGCTCCCATGGTGCAGAAAAGGCCATTCGGCCCATGGTCTCTGTGCTAACCTATCTTGGCTAGACTAATCCCACTTTCCAATCCTATTTTCCCGCAGCATCCCCACGACACCTTCAATAAATGGCAACACCTGAATCCGTGAAATCATTTTCCCCGGTTTCAGTTACCCGCAGTTTACCGCAGGCCGAACATATTGTAAGGAACCTTCCAGAACCAGGGACCAGGAGGCTGCTGGGAAGGTATGTTTGCCATTGAAACAAATGGGTTCGCTCATATCTGTGGTTTCGGTCCTGCCTGGTAGGTCATGGAATGTATCGTCTGTATGTACAGGGGGGCCCACTGTATCTGAAAAGCCTCATCCTCTGTCTTGAATGTACTCGAAGGTGAAGGCCCCCACTGGAGAGTAACAGCAACATACTGCTTACCCGAACTGTAGATCTCACATGCTGACCTTCTCACCTCCGTGTGAAACGGTTGACTCCTTCTCCTGAGATTAGCCCCTGGATCCAAGGCCCCAGCCTGGGGAAACACCCTTCCTGCATTGACCTTGTCAAAGTTTTCACTGTTTTATGAGATTCTTTAAAACTTGAGAGAATAAGAGCCCAGTCTCCTTAGGGGACAGTCCCAGGGATTAGCTGAAACACCACTGCATTCCATCTCTGTATATCCTTCCTCAGATGAAAAGATCAAAGTGTACACAATTTTGCAGAGACAGTCTCACCGAGGCTCACTACTGTTGTGAGGAGCCCCCTTCCTTCCCTTATTCCTGTCCTCCAATCACCTGGGGACAAAGATCAGCAAGCCACTGTTGCTAACTGAGTGACTCATGAACATGTCTGACCAAATTCCTCCAGGCATCAATCTCATCATTTCAGAAATATTCCTCATTTCTGCTTCTCCCACAGAAATGGAACAACCTCATTTAGCGTTCCATTCAACCTGCCATCCCCTCTCCCATTATTTACATCTGCTTGAAGCCTCTTTGCATCTTCCTCATAAATCTCATTCTCACCTTGTTTCGTCTCTTCCGCAAACCTGGAAAACTAAGGCATGGTCCCCACACCCAAATCATTGAGAGATAGATTGCAAATAACTGGGATACTAAACACTGATCCTTATGGGACTCCACCAGTCACAGCCTGCCAACCAGACAATCACCGAGAGCCATTCTCACTCCAGATCAGTATATTCCCACAGCCCCGTGTGTTTTAATTTTGATCACTAGCGCCTTGTATCGAGAGCTTTTTGAAAATCCAAATATCTCACATCCACTGGTTCACCCGCATCCAATCTGCTGGTTACATTTTCAAAAACATCCAACAGCTTCCTCAGAGATCATTTTCCTTCCATACTTCCATGTTGACTGCTCAATCCTGACACAATATTCCAAGTGTTCGGTCGTCACATTCTCAGCGATAGATTCTAGCATTTTCCTTACTGATGTCAGGCAGGGTTTCAGGGATAGGATGGGCATGGGGAGGATGCTCTTCGGAGGGTTGGTGTAGACTCAATGGGCCGAATGGTCTCCTTCCACACTGGAGGGGTTCTATGATTCTTTTCTATGAAACAAACCTGGAGCTCCCAGTCCCTCTTTCTTTCATGAACAGTGGGGCGACCCTTTCCATCAATTACAGGAAGAGTGAATATTCCAGAGCCTGGGAATGTGACCACCAGTGCCAATGCATTTACTATCTCTGCAGCCACCTATTTTGACACTCTGGGCTATAAATCCTCAGGTCCAGGGGATTTAGCGTCTGTCAGTTCTATTCATTTTGCCAGTACTTTATTTACATAAATTTCTTTCAGTTCCTCATTCTCGCTAGTCTCTTGGTTTTCGAATATCTTCCTCTGCAAAGTCTGACACTAATGATTGATTTAGTTTCCATCCCACTACCTTATTTCCTCCCATGAATTCATGTCTAGGCCTTTAGGGTGGCCACATTTGTTCCTGTTAAACCTTACCTTTGGACATACCTAGAGAAGCTTTTACTGTCTGTTTTCATGTTTCTCACTAATAAATCTCCAAATTCGACTTTTGCTTTCTTCATCATATTCTTGATCTTCCTTTGCTGAATTCTAAAATATTCCCAATCCTCAGGTTCATTATATTTTCAGCAACTTTGGAGAATCTTCCTTTCACCTAGTATTACCTGTAACCCCTGTTAACCATTAGCAGTGGTTGGATAATTTTCCTGCTGGCTTTTTATGTTGGTTTGTTGTAAATCAGGGATTAATTATTCATATGTCAGTCTACTGTAGATTCCCAATCTCCCACAGTCCCTCACACTTGGATTTAAGACCCAAGTCTTAGATTAACTAAATTACTCGCATAACTAATGAAAATTGCTCTAATTTTATGGTCAATCTTCCCTTATGACAATACTGTGAATTAGTCCTTTCTCACTGCACAATGTGATATTGCAAATAATTTATTCTCTGGTCATTTCCTCAGTAGCCTCTTGTAGTTTCCTGAAGAAGGGCTTATGCCCGAAACGTTGATTCTCCTGTTCCCTGGATGCTGCCCGACATGCTGCGCTTTTCCAGCAACACATTTTCAGCTCTTGTAGAGAACCATCTCCTATTCATTCCAGAACCAGCATTTGTGCTAATTATGTGTTCCTGATTTATTATTTTCCTGGATATTGTCTCCAGCAGATGCAGTAGGTTTACCCCCTTTCTGAGTGACACTGCACCATGTGTTCCCACTCCTGCGAGTTGGTGCCCTCGATTATCTTTGCTCCACCCAAATGGATTCCTCATCTTGGCCTCTGATCGAAGATCCTTTCTCACTCACATCTGATCCATTCACGCTCTCCCCTTCCCTTCTCAGCTGTGGAGTTAAACAAGGAAAAAACCAGTCATACAGAGTCATAGAGATAGACAACATGGAAACTCGTGTAGGCCCCAACCCGTCCATGCCAACCCAGATATCCCAAACTAATCTAGTCCCATTTGCCAGCATTTGGCCCATATCCCTCTAAACCCTTCCTATTCATACACCCATCCAGATGCCACTTAAACGTTGCAATTGTACCAGCCTCCACTACATCCTCTGGCAGCTCATTCCATACACGCACCACCCTCTGTGTGAAAAAGTTGCCCCTTAGGTCTCTTTTATATCTTTCCCCTCTCACCCTAAACCTATGCCCTCTACCCCGGGGGGTAGACTCCCCCAACCCGGGGAAACAGCCTTGTCTATTTATCCCTGCGTACACTCACAACTGCACAAAGCTGGTTTAAACAATAATAAACTGAGTGCTGTGAGATCCTCCGGGGTTTTATGGCAGAGGTTGGATTGTATTAAATCAGCTTCGCTTCTCGGAGTTTCGAGAGTGTGTAAATGTATCCCAAGTACAAAGCTGCCCAGTGCCGGGGTGTGGCTCAACTCATTACTGACTCTGTCCCTGAGGCTAGTACACGAGGGCAGAAACAGGCCATTCAGTCCATCGAGCCTCCCTGTCACTCGGTCTGATCACAGCTGATCTGATAATCCCAAAATCCATTTTCCTGTCTTTTCCCCATAATTCTTGATTGCCTCCCTGATTAAAAATCTCTCCATCTCAGCCCGTCTCCCGGAGATTTGAAGTTTCGCGTTGCGCCTCATTAACCTCACACGGCCTCTCCTGCCCTTTGTGTGCTCCCTCTCCCCCAGTCCCTGACCCTCTGGGAATGTGGGACGGGATGTGTTGGTGCAACAATGCATGTTCGGACGTGGAAGAACCTATTGCCTAGTGATGCTCCCAACTCATCCCGACATCCAAAAGTAGTTCCATCTCCACTCATCATGAATCCACTGGGAACCATTAGCTCAGAGAGTCGTTCTGGCACAGAAAGTGGCCCTTCAGCCCACTGAGTCCATTCTGTAATGTCACTGGATAGCAGTGACAAGAACCCTCTTCCTGTAGCCTCGAGGATTCAATTTCTCCTGTGGTCATTCTGAGGTTTCTGAGACCCTTCTCTCATCCCTAGGCAAACTGATTACCCCATCGTCAAGAGGAATCTCACAGGGCTGTCAGAGATACCCCTGGGCTGGGATACCACTGGGCTAGGATACCCTGGGGCTGGGATACCCCTGGGGCTGGGATACCCCTGGGGCTGGGATACCCCTGGGGCTGGGATACCCCCTGGGGCTGGGATACCCCTGGGGCTGGGATACCCCTGGGCTGGGATACCCCTGGGGCTGGGATACCTCCTGGGCTGAGATACCCCAGACTGAGATACCCTGGGGCTGGGATACCTCCTGGGCTGAGATACCCCAGACTGAGATACCCTGGGCTGGGATACCTCCTGGGCTGAGATACCCCAGGGCTGGGATACCCAGGGGCTGGGATACCCCCTGGGCTGAGATACCCTGGGCTGGGATACCTCCTGGGCTGAGATACGCCGGGGCTGGGATACCCTGGGGCTGGGATACCCCCTGGGCTGAGATACCCCAGACTGGGATACCTCCTGGGCTGAGATACGCCGGGGCTGGGATACCCCGGGACTGGGATTCCCCCGGGCTGGGATACCCCGGGGCTGGGATTCCCCCGGGCTGGGATCCCCCGGTGCTGAGATACCCCAGACTGAGATACCTCCTGGGCTGGGATACCTCCTGGGCTGAGATACCCCAGGGCTGGGATACCCCAGGACTGGGATTCCCCCGGGCTGGGATACCCCGGGGCTGGGATTCCCCCGGTGCTGAGATACCCCAGACTGAGATACTCCTGGGCTGGGATACCCCGGGAGTGGATACCCCAGACTGAGATACCCCTGGGCTAGGATACCCCCAGGCTGGGATACCCCAGGCTAGGATACCCCTGGGCTGAAATACCCCTGGGCTGGGATACCCCTGGGCTGGGATACCCTGGGCTGGGATACCCCCGGGCTGGGATACCCCCGGGCTGGGATACCCCCGGGCTGGGATACCCCCCGGGCTGGGATACCCCCGGGCTGGGATACCCCCCGGGCTGGGATACCCCTGGGCTGGGATACCCCTGGGCTGGGATACCCCGGGCTGGGATACCCCCGGGCTGGGATACCCCCGGGCTGAAATACCCCTGGGCTGGGATACCCCCCGGGCTGGGATACCCCCGGGCTGGGATACCCCCCGGGCTGGGATACCCCTGGGCTGGGATACCCCTGGGCTGGGATACCCCCGGGCTGGGATACCCCCGGGCTGGGATACCCCTGGGCTGGGATACCCCCTGGGCTGGGATACCCCCTGGGCTGGGATACCCCCGGGCTGGGATACCCCCTGGGCTGGGATACCCCCGGGCTGAGATGTGAAAAACCTTTCAGGTGGGGCAAGGCCTCAGTTCACTTACCACCTGGTTCTGCTACACATCATGCCACAGTCCATGCTGCTCCCACCCTACCATTTGTATCTGCCCAAGAACACTGTGCCTTCCACTGAAGTGTCTCCTTGCAGACCCCCTGTGTTGGTATCAGTGCACAGGGAAGGTAAGACACAATGCACATTTCAGACCACTCCAGGTGCAAGCCCAGGTCTTGGGGCTGTCCGTCACTCTGACTGAATCAAACAGCATGCTGTCTCCATTCTCTGTCACGGGTAAGAGTACAGACTGTATCCAGCTGGTCTAATGTTGACAAAATGTTTTAAACATCAGCTGTTCGCTATAAATCTACAAATGGACAGCACTTACTAAACATTCCCAGTGGTGTTAATAGCTAGTTTAACAATTAATTGAAGATGATTAGTCAAGCTCATAATGTGTCTCATTTCCACTTTTCCAGAAGAGCACTTATTCAGGGACCCATTACCAACCACTACAGCGGACAGCTGAAACTGACAACCGGAAACGGCAGGGACAGGCCATTATAAACACCGGAGGAAACATCACAGAAGCGCTTCGCAGGAGGCTCCCAAGCACTGATGATGTCACCTAGCCAGGGGATGAAACGTTTGCAACAAAAACTTCCAGCTCGGTGAACAGAACCACAACAACGAGCACCCGAGCTACAAATCTTCGCACAAACTTTGAACACATCAGGGACCCATTCTCCAAAACCAAACAGAACAGTTTCTAACCTTCAGGGAAGGTTCCTATAGGTTGGACATCCACATCCATGTACAATATTTTTAAAATGCTCAAGTTTGCAGGATGTAGTGAGTGATGTGTCACAGGGCACCGTGTGGGTCCTCACCCTTTCACAGTTTAAATGAATTTATTGGTCAGAGTATTGAGTACAGGAGTTGGGAGGTCATGTTG
>NC_057737.1:1944935-1951093 GCF_004010195.1 Chiloscyllium plagiosum | reverse complement strand
ACAAAGTGTTTTCCCTGGAGTGGGGGAGTCAAGAACTAGAGGGCATAGGTTTAGGGCAAGAGGGGAAAGATATAAAAGGGACCTAAGGGGCAACTTTTTCACAGAGAGAGTGATACGTGTATGGAATGAGCTGCCAGAGGATGTGGTGGAGACTGGTACAATTACAACATTTAAGAGGCATTTGGATGGGTATATGAGTGGGAAGGGTTTGGAGGGATATGGGCCGAGTGCTGGGAGGTGGGACTAGATTGGGTTGGGATATCTGGTCAGCATGGATGGGTTGGACCGAAGGGTCTGTTTCCATGGTGTACATCTCGATGACTCTATGAAAGAACTGAGGCATGTACCAAAACCTGCCGAGGATGCAGAGATAGGGAAGGAGATGAAGAGGGCAGAAGGAGCCAGTAAATGTGTGGGTACAGCTGTGGTCCTTAGAGTAAATGTTTAAAAATGTAACTTAGGCCCAGTTAACTGGAAGAGTAAAAAAAGCTTATCGAAATACTGGGTGCTCACTTCTGAGAGGCAGAGGGATATGGTGCATGAACCACAGAAGGCTAGTGTGTAGGTACAGCAAGTCATCAGGAAAGCTAATAGAATGTGAGGGGGTTATTGTGAGGGGAATCGAATGTTAGAGCAGGGAGGTTACCCTTCAGTTATACAGGGCATTGGTGAGACCACATCTGGAATACTGTGCACTGGACTGAGCACAGTGTTTAAGGAGGATTGTAAACGGAGTTGGAGGTAATTCAGAGAAGGTTTATCCCAGACTAATCCCTGGAATGAAAGGGTTGTTCTGTGAGGCTAGGTTGGACAAACTGGGTTTGTTTCTGCTGGAGTTTATAGAGTAAAGGGCAACCTGGTTGAATCCTATAAGATTCTGAGGGGTGTTGACCAGGTGGATATGTCACCTGACCCCCACCACTGTCACTATTTCCAAAAGGGATCCTGTATTCCTCAAAAGATTTGAGACTTCACTGCAAAATGGTAAAAATGCTCCAAAGGCAGAAGGTTCTGACACATCTGCAGAGTGTGACAGTGTCTGTAGCTGCATTGATCAAACCACTCATTCAAAACCCTGACTCTCAGCAACCGGTATTCTCTGAATCTGCCTTTTACTCCTTATTCTCCAACATCCCCACTGAGTCGGAAACTATTTACAATTCTCCGCCCACAAAAAAGTCCCAAATTAACCACAAGAAAGGAGCTTTTTCTCAGAAGAGACACAGTTTAAAATAAAAACTTCAAATGAAGTTAAGGACAGGAGTCTCAGCTGGGTGAGACTCTATCTTTTCACAATCTGATTCATCACTGTCCACTCTCGGAAGGAATCTCCTCCATGAGGGCTTCCCCAGTTGCCTCCCAGACAGAGCACAGAAAATGCCACAAATCACGTTCTCAAAGTCTAGAGAAACGTGGTTAACTATTTCCCTTTTCTTGAAAATGTTTAACAAAACTCAGGAAATCCCATCAGAGGCCAATTTCTCCAGCTTCATGTCAATATATATCAAATAAATATATAAAAAACATAAATATATATTTTTTAAATCAAATTTAATACAATAAATCAATATTTACATCATAAATGACCATTTCTTAATATTTAGGGAGCAGCTCCGCAGAGCAGAGGGATCTAGGCATTCTGGTAGACGAATCATTAAGGTGAATATGCAGATACAGCAAATAGTTAGGAAGACAAATTGTTCACTATTATTTATTACAAGTGGAATTGAATATAAAGGTCAGGAGTCTCTGCTCCAGTGAACATTTTTAAGGAGCGATAGACAGATGGAAAGGTAATTGGAGGTTTCTGGGAATAGTTGGTAATGTGGGGTATGAAAGACAAACATATCCGCCACCATTGTATTGAAAGGCAGAGCTGGCTTGAGGGGCCGAATGGATTCCTGCTGCTCCAATTTTGCATGTTCATACATAACAGAGACATGAGGAACATCTCTCTCACACGGCAGGAGTCGAGAATGTTCTGCCTGAGGATGTGATCCAGGCTATTGAAGGTCAATTGGACAAAGATCTGAAGGGAGAAGATTGACAGGGTTATGGCAAAGAACAAAAATGGGGGCGGACTGAATTGTTCTTGCAGAGAGTTGAGGTGTATTTGTTTTAACGCAAGGAATATGATGGGTAGGGAAGATGAGTTTTGAGCTTATAGCTATGCTATAGTCCATGCTATAGATGTTATCTATGCTATAGATGTTGTGGCTATTACAGAGACTTGGTTGAAAGGGGGACAATACCGACTGCTTAATGTTGGGGATTTAGATGTTTCAGGTGAGATAGAGGGATGTACAAGAGGTGATGGAGTTGTGTCACTGATAAGCGAGAATCTTGCAGCTATACTGAGGGAGGACACCCTGGTCACATCCAGCAAGGCATTATGGTTAGAGCTCAGGAAAGGAAGGTGCAATTATTTCGATGGGGTTGTACTACAGGCCTCCCAAAAGCCAGCAGGTGGGAGAGGAACAAATGTGTGGACAGATTATGGAAAAATTTACAGCAACAGGATTGTTGTGGTGAGTGATTTTAACTTTTATTGACTGGGACCCGGTTAGTGCCAGGAGGTTGGATGGGGGTGAACTTAGGTGTGTCCAGGAGGGTTTTTGAAACAATATTTGAAGAGTCCAACTAGGGAAGGGGCCATATTGACCTGGGATTGGGGAATGAGCCCGGCCAGGGAACCAAAATTTCAGTGGCGTAGCATTTCAGGAGCAGTGACCATTATTCAGTAAGTTTTAAATTACTTAGGGATACGGATAAGAGTGGTCTTCTGGTGCAAGTATGAGACTGTAGGGATGTTAACGACCACAAAATCAGGCAGGAGCATGCGAATGTAGATTGGGGGCAGCAATTTGAGGTAAATCTCCATCTGGCATGGGGGAGTCTTTTCAAGGCCAGTTGATTAGAGTTCAGGGCCAGCATACTTCTGTGGAAATGAAGGATAAGGATGGCAAGATATGGGAACCTTGGATGACAAGAGAAATTGAGGATACACCAGGATATTGACAGGTTTTTTTTGGGTAGAAAAATGGCAGATGGAATTTAATCTGGACAAATGTGAGGTGATGCATTTTGGAAGATGGAATGCAGGAGGGAATATACAGTAAACAGCAGAATCCTTCGTAGCATCAACATGTCTCGGGATCTGGGCATACAGGTCCACTGTTTACTGACAGTGGCAACAGAAGTGGATAATGTGGTCAAGAAGGCATTTAGCACAGAGTATTAATTCTGGCAAGTCATGTTGCAGCTGTAGTTAAGCCACAAAAAACAGAAATTGCTGGAAAAGCTCAGCAGGTCTGGCAGCTTCTGTGGAGAGAAATCAGAATTAACGTTTTGGGTTGAGTGACCCTTTCTCAGGACTGGTTCGGTTACGTTTGGAGTATTGTGTACAGTTCCGTTTGTCACTTGATCAGGATGTGAAGGATTTCCAGAAGGTACAGAATCAGCTGTTGCCTGGTGTGGAGGGTATGAGCCAGGAGGAGAGATCAGACAAACTTTGTTTGTTTTCCCTGGAACATCGGAGGCTGAGGGGTGACCTGAAAGAAGTTTACAAAATGATGAGAGGCTTGAATACAATGGATAGAGTGTTTTTCCCAGGATAGAAATGTCAGTTACAAGGAGACATAAGTAGAAGGTAAAAGGGGGGGATGTTTAAAGGAGATGTGAGAGGCAGGTTTTTTACTCAGAGAATGGTGAGTGCCTGGAATGTGCTGCCAGAGGAGGGGGTGGAGGTGAATATGATAACAATGTTTCAGAGGCATCTTGACAGGTATGTGACCAGGCAGCGAATACAGGGATAGGGACCATATTGAGGGATACAGACCGAACAGAGGGATAGGGAGCTTATAGAAGAATACAGACTATATAGAGGGATACGGACCGCAAGGAGGGACATGGACCATATATTTGGATACGGACTGTATCGGGGGATATGGACTGTAGAGAGGGATACGGACCGTATAGATGGATACAGACTGTATAGAGGGATAAGGACCATATAGAGGAATACAGACTGTAGAGAGGGATATGGATCGTATAGAGGGATATGGACCATATAGAGGGATCCGGACCGTATAGAGGAATACAGATTGTATGGGCGATATGGACCATATAGAGAGATACGGACATTATAGAGGGATACGGACCATATAGAGGAATACAGACTGTAGAGAGGGATACGGACCATATAGAGGAATACAGACTGGAAAGGGTGATATGGACATATGAGGGATACAGATTGTATAAAGGGATACAGACCGTACGGGGAATACAAACCATATAGAAGAATACAGACTGTATAGGGGGATACGAACCATATAGAGGGATACAGACCGTGTAGGGGAAATAGACCATATAGAGGAATACGGACCATGTAGGGGGACAGAGACCGTATAGAGGAATACAGACCATATAGAGGATTAAGGGTTTTAGTTTAGAAAAGGCATCTTGTGTTGGCATTGTCTTGGTGGCCAAGGGGGCTTGGTCCTGTGCTGGAGTGCTCCTTGTTCTTTGTTCAGGTCTAGCACTGATACCTGACCCTTCTCTGCCATCATCATTCTACAATGCATTGATTTGATTGACATCACATTCTCATTACGAATCAATAATCAGATCAAATTGAACCACCTTGATATATCAAAATTCCACCTTTATGAGACATTATCTGCTTGCTTTGCTTCAGAGACAGTTATTAAATTGTTGCTGTGGTGTTACTTACCCGAGAGTGCATCTTTCACTTGGGCTTTCGTTTGTGGTCAGTTTGTGGTGATAAGGGCACAGGAACCACGGTGAGATCTGACTGCGCAAAACTCCCTCATGTTCCGAAAACCACGTTGCACATTCACTTTAAGCACATGGCTTTAATCAGAGTGGTGGGAGGGTTAGCTGAGATCTATAAATCTGGTAGGCAGGGTCAGTAGCCTGCAATCTCCTTCAGACCCACTCACTCCATCAGAGTGCTTAACTACAATCAACAAGACCTTCTGTGGTGAGTATCCAACTCTCTGCATTACCAATTCTGGCTGAAATCAGAAGCCTGAGACTGGCATTGTGATGTCCCTTTTACAATCTCCAGGCTGAGGGTCTTGCAGATTATAATTGTAGTTGGGGTTTGAGACACAGAGCAGCTAACATGCACACAGCAACATCCCATGAGTAGCATTGCAATAGTGCAGAGAAAATCTCTTTTGGAGATGTCAACTGCAGTATAAATACTGGCCCCAAGACACGGGAAGGGACAGTCTCATACCTAACAAGGGGACCAGACCAGCAGACCAGTGAAGATCACAGTTCCATCAGTGCTGCGTTCCCTCAGCACTAACCCTCTGACAGTGCGGCACTCCCTCAGCACTGACCCTCTGACAGTGCGGCGCTCCCTCAGTACTGACCCTCCGACAGTGCGGCACTCCCTCAGCACTGACCCTCCGACAATGCAGCACCCTCCTCAGTACTGACCCTCCGACAGTGCGGCACTCCCTCAGCAATGACCCTCCAACAGTGCGGCGCTCCCTCAGTGTGGACCCTCCGACAATGCAACATCTACTGACTGTTGGTAGTGCAGGGAGTGGATGTGGTACCAGTCAAGCGGGGGCTGCCAAGTCCTGGATGCAGTCAAGCTTCTTGAGCATTGTCAATGATATCCCCAGGATGTGGATTGCGGAATGGGCAATGATAGTAATACCTTTGACTGGCAATGGGAGATGGTTGGTTTCTGCTTTGTTGGAGATGGTCATTACCTGTCAGTTCTGTGATGTGTGAATGTGGTTTGTAAGGTGTCAGTCCAAACATGGACGTTGACCAGGTGAGATGCAGTCTGCAGAGAGGGACTGCAATGCTGAGTAGTTGGCCAAGACCCTTACTGAACTGAAGGTGACAGTCTGATGGTAATGGTGTGTCCTCACCATCTTGTGATCTTTCCAGGTTGGATCAATGGCAAACACTTGGTTGCTGCTTCTCTCGGTTTCACTCTTCGCTGTCTCATCATCAACTGATTCCAGCACCCTCAACATCACCTTCCAACGTAGCCTGAACCTGGCCAGGAAAATCCTCCAGGAAGTCCGCGATTTACTCATTAAATACGTAAGAATCCTCTCTCTACTCACTTCCAGGTGGTTGATAGCCAGGAGCTCCCAGGAATGCAGTTC
>NC_057737.1:1940085-1944435 GCF_004010195.1 Chiloscyllium plagiosum | reverse complement strand
TCTTCATACTCACTTGGAGTGAAACAGGCATTTTCACTCCTTCACTTCTCATTGGTCAATGTCTCTGTTATTTTGTTGTCTTTACTTTTGTGGTAATTTCTTTGATGGATTTGGACGTGTACTTTTTTATGCTGCTATTTAAATCATGAATAAAGACAGTGTCTTACTAAGGCCACAGCACTGATGCTCTCAGGGGTGAGAGTGTCTCCTGATCTCTCTGGTTAGTTATAGAAGTCTCAATATGTCACTTTCCACAGGTTCTGTGCCTATGTGCTTCCCTCCACTTCACCTGATGAAGGAGCACCTGATGATTTCAAATAAACCTGTTGGACTATAATCTGGAGTCATGAGACTTCTAACTTTGTCCACACCTGTATTTCCCATGGCCTATCCACCTAACCTACACATTTTTGGACTGTGGGAGGAAACCGGAGCACCCGGAGGAAACCCACACAGATACAAGGGAGAATGGGCAAACTCCACACGCACAGTCGCCTGAGGCTGGGATTGAACCGGGGTCCCTGGTGCGGTGATACTTGTGTCAACTTTTTGATGGAGTTGCCAAACAGTCCCCCTCTGGACTGTGCTGATCAATGGATAGATTTCTCATTCCATCATTTATTTCATTCACATTGAATAAGACAGAAATGCAGCTCGATCCAGTGATCAGATCCGCAGGAGGATGTACTGGCCCTGAGCCTGCACAGCTTTGGATCTTACTGCACAAAACGAGAGCAAACTGCAAGTGTTCTGACATTTCAGTTTTAACACAGTGCTTCAGATATAGCCATCACTGGAATGTGCCTGTTATACAACCCCATTGTGTCTGATCTCCAATTGCACTTTCAAGCTCTCTTCCACAGTCTGGAATTCACCCTATCCAACAAAAACACGGAAAGCTCAGCTTTCAACTTTTCAACTGACTCCCTGAATCCTCGGTGGTTTTTTATTTGGGAGGAGAAAGTTCCAAACTTGCAATGTGCTGCGTAAGGGCCTTCAATCCTGACCACACCCTGAACCAGCCGGTTTCAATTTTAACTTGCTGCCCCACATTCTAGAAAGATCTTCCTGATTGAATGCTTAAACATTGCAACCACTTTTATCAGCTCAACCTTTGACCTTCTAAACTTACAAAGCTGGTCTGTGTTTTCTCTAAACATTATTTAATTCTTTTCTGTCACAGTCTGCGTACAGTGCACTTCCTCGATGAAGGTCAGTCTGTCTTTCCGGAGTGCACTGAACAAACTGAACACAGTTATACCAGGAACAGAAACAGAAATTTGCTGGATAAAACTCAGCAGGTCTGGCAGCATCTGTGCAGAGAAATCAGAGTTAATGTTTGGGGTCCAAAGACCCTTCCTCAGAACTGGTCTTGGCTAGGAAAGGGTTGTTTTTTATGCGGTAGATGGGGGGGGAGGGGGTTTGGATTGACAGGAAGCTCTATATTGGTCTGATGTACACTGGGGAGGGAATGCAGACTGAGTGACAGCTTCACTCAACACCTAGGTTCTGTTCTGAGCTTCCAGTTTCCCCTGTCACTTTAACACCCGACCCTGTTCCCTGGCTAACGTCTCAGCCTCAGGCTTGCTGCAGTGCTCCAGGGAAACTCAGCACAAGCTGGAAGAACAGCACCTCATTTCCCACTTGGGAACCCTGCAACTTTCAGTCTCGGGTTCAAACACTTTTGGAGCCTGAGCACTTTCTCCCATGCCCTTACTCCACATGCCCACACATCAGGCCTTTTTGTCACATGGGCTGCTACCAAAAGCAGCCCATTGGCAGCTGCTAAATGTCCCCATTAGCAGCGATTGGTTTCCCTCAGAATGACCTTTACCCATCCCTTTGTCTGCCCCGCCTTTGTTCTCTCTGGGCTATTTTATTGTCTCCCCTCCCCATCCCACCCAATTTTCAACCTTTATACCAACCATTTCCCAGCTCCAGTCACTTCAGACAAAGGGTCGCTGAACCCTAAGCGTTAACTCTGATTTCTCTCCCCAGATGCTGCCAGGCCTACTGAGTTTTACCACGATTTCTGATTTGGGTTTCTGATTTCCAGCCTCTGCAATCCTTTTGGGTTTTGTTTGTGGACAGTGATAGCAGGAACAGGCAATGGGGTAGGGGCTAGCATGGGCTAGGGGCTGGCATGGGCTAGGGGCTGGCATGGGGTAGGGGCTGGCATGGGCTAGGGGCTGGCATGGGCTAGGGGCTGGCATGGGACACACTGGGAGTTGGGCACTCTGGGCATCACACAGATTCTCAATGAACACACCAACTCAACGGCCCATCACTGAGAGTGGGTTTCCTCTTGTCGAAATACACCATGTGCATTGGCATAGCGCCAGGAGGGAAAGGTTGGTGTGGAGCACACAGGCAGTTTCTAGACACTTAACAACCACTTACCAAAGAGAAATGTTCCTCTTGGCTTGACGAGATTCTGACAGTGCCCAGGAACAACAATGCAGTGAGAATCTTCATCCTGTAGTCAGGGCTAAGGGCAAATCAGAAAAAGTTGATGAGTCCGGCCAGTGTTCACAATGGACAAATCCATAGCCACTCCAAACAGACTCCTCTTCATCAGGAGCAGCAACGTGCCTCTCCACCTCTCACTCAGCAACTCAAACACTCCCGACAGTGAGGGGGTGCCGCACTGTCAGAGGGTCAGTGCTGAGGGAGTGCAGCACTGTCAGAGGGTCAGTGCTGAGGGAGTGCCGCACTGTCAGAGGGTCAGTGCTGAAGGAGTGCCACACCATCAGAGGGTCAGTGCTGAGGGAGCGCTGTACTGTCAGAGGGTCAGTGCTGAGGGAGTGCCGCACTGTCAGAGGGTCAGTGCTGAGGGAGCGCTGCACTATCAGAGGGTCAGTGCTGAGGGAATGCCGCACTGTCAGAGGGTCAGCGCTGAGGGAGCACCGCACTGTCGGAGGGTCAGTGCTGAGGGAGCACCGCACTGTCGGAGGGTCAGTGCTGAGGGAGTGCCACACCGTCAGAGGGTCAGTGCTGAGGGAACGCCGCACTGTCGGAGGGTCAGTGCTGAGGGCGCGCCGCACTGTCGGAGGGTCAGTGCTGAGGGAGTGCCACACCGTCAGAGGGTCAGTGCTGAGGGAGCGCCGCACTGACGGTGGGTCAGTGCTGAGGGAGCGCCGCACTGTCGGATGGTCAGTGCTGAGGGAGCAATGCATTGTCAGAGGGTCAGTGCTGAGGGAGTGCCACACCGTCGGAGGGTCAGTCCTGAGGGAGTGCTGCACTATCGGAGGGTCAGTGCTGTGTAATTTCGATAGAATCATTTATTTTGGCCATTTGGATTTTGAAGTAGTGGCATGAGGGATCATTGTGTGTTTGAAGAGGTTTTATGATTAACGTCTAAGTACTTCTACAGCCCTGATGATTTCTTTTATGGTGTATTATGTGAGTGAGACCTCCTGGAGAGTATTTTCTTTGGGAGTATTTATACAAGTGAACAAAGTAAACTGTGGCATGCATTTTCAATGAGAAAATCCCAGAATTCTTTTGGCTTTGGGAAATGCCCATAGCTTGAAGAAACCTTTCTGTTTGGCTTGTAATGTAGAAGAGTTTGCTGAAGGAGGATGTGTTAAAAAGTTGCTCCTGTTTAAGGAACAGATTACCTCCGTGTAAGGTGTTAAAGTTCTAGCTGGACTGTTTTTGGTGAAAGGAGTTTTTGAAGCTGAGATGTTCTGAGCCGAGCTGTGTGCCAAAGTCCAAAGTCACACATCACCAGGTTATAGCTAACGGGTTTATTTAAAAATCACAAGCTTTCGGAGTTCTGCATCAGGGTGAAGGAGCAATGCTCTGAAAGCCTGTGATTTTAAATAAACCTGTTGGATTATAACCTGGTGTCATGTGATTTCTGACTTTGTCCACCTCAGTCCAACACCAGGACCTCCACATTCTCACTGTGTGAAGACTCCAGGCAGAGGTTATCAGCTTCTCAAGCCTGGCAATTGAGGTTACTGTTAAGGTAATCCCCATGGATGTGATCGAGACAGGAATTCTCTATGATGTGATCACAAAGTGTTGCTAGGATTAATGGGATTGTATTTTACCTTCTGTTGTGAAATTGTTACACATCTGTGTATGTTAATAGTTTGGTTTATTCTGTTTTATCTTCATTTCTGTTGCGTAACAAACTTCCGTTTCATTGTTTAACCCACATCTCCAGCATTGGGCTTGTTCCAGCTAAAGATCACCTTGTTAAAACCAAGAAAAATAAATGATCTCTCCAGCTCGTTTCAGCCTGAGATCTGATTCGCCCAGTATTAAGATCAGCTGGGATCATGGTATTGGGGGCAAAGTACTAACTTGGACTGAAAGTTGGTTGGCTGATAGGAAACAAAG
>NC_057737.1:1927838-1939520 GCF_004010195.1 Chiloscyllium plagiosum | reverse complement strand
CCGAATCAGAGGACACAGCTTAAAAATACGGGGTAGATCATTTAGGACAGAGATGAGGAGAAACTTGTTCACCCAGAGAGTGGTGGCTGTGTGGAATGCTCTGCCCCAGAGGGCAGTGGAGGCCCAGTCTCTGGATTCATTTAAGAAAGAGTTGGATAGAGCTCTCAAGGATAATGGGATCAAGGGTTATGGAGACAAGGCAGGAACAGGATACTGATTAAGGATGATCAGCCATGATCATATTGAATGGTGGTGCAGGCTCGAAGGGCAGAATGGCCTCCTCCTGCACCTATTGTCTATTGTCTATTATCACAATAACTGAGAGACTGCTGCACAGACAGGGGGCAGTGTTGAGGGAGTGAACTCTCAGGTGGATTGAAAAGATTGTATGACATTTCATATTAAAATTGTACAAGATGTTGGTTCGGCCGCATTTGGAATACTGTGTACAGTTCTGGTCGCCACATTACCAAAAGGATGTGGACGCTTTGGAGAGGGTGCAGAGAAGGTTTATGAGGATGTTGCCTGGTGTGGAAGGTGCTAGCTATGAAGGAGTTGAGTAGATTAGGTTTATTTTCATTCGAAAAAAGGAGATTGAGGGGGGACCTGATTGAGGTTTACAAAATCATGAAGGGTATAGACAGGGTGGATAGAGACAAGCGTTTTCCCAGGATGAGGGATTCAGTAACGAGAGATCACGCTTTCAGGGTGAGAGGTGGAAAGTTTAAGGGGGATACACGCAGCAGGTACATCACACAGAGGGTGGTGGGAGTCTGGAACGTGTTGCCAGCAGAGGTGGTAGAGGCAGACACGGTAGATTCATTTAAGATGCGTCTGGACGGATGCATGAGTAGGTGGGGAGCAGAGGGATACAGATACTTAGGAATTGGGTGACAGGTTTAGACAGTGGATTTGGATCGGCTCAGGCTTGGAGGGCTGAAGGGCCTGTTCCAGGGCTGTAGATTTTCTTTGTTCTTTGTTCTTTTTTATTACTTGGAAGCTGTGGAAGCAGCTCTGCTCAATGTCTGGGCTCCTACCTTTCCCTTGACCAACACTTAAAAAAGAAGAACGTGTGATTATCAGATGCTCTTTTTAGGATCTTACTGTCTGCAAATTGGTGTTAGGATTTCCTATATTACAGCAGTGACTGTTGTTATCATCCTCCAAAACCCCTCTTTAAATACCTGCACGGCCTCACTCTCCCTGTCTTTCCAATGTCCTTTATCATTCAGCTATACCTCCCCCCCCCCCTTCCCCCCAAACTCATACTCTGAATCTCTCCTTCCCTGACACTCACCCCTGTCCCATCCTCAGCACTCTCCGGGAATCTCTCTCAGGTTTGGATGGTAGATCGATCAGTTCCACCTCTTCTCGAAGCTGGTGTTTGACATGTAAAAGTTCAGTAATGGTGGCTACAATACCCATAATTCCATACCTTCCAGAAACCACTCTATACATTGCTAGATGTCCAGTAACAATCCATACCAAGGGCCAGTTATGTTATATGTGTGCCGAGAATGTGGTGCTGGAAAAGCACAGCAGGTCAGGCAGCATCCGATAAGCAGGAGAATCAACATTTCAGGCATAAGCCCTTCATCAGGAATGAGGCTGGGAGTCTCGAGGGTGGAGAGATAAATGGGATGGGGGTGGGGCTGGGGAGAAGGTAGCTGAGAGTGCAATAGGTGAATGGAGGTGGGGGTAAAGGTAATAGGTCAGAGAGGAGGCTGGAGTGGATAGGTGGGAAGGAAGATGGACAAGTAGGATAGGTCATGAGGGCGGTGCCGAGTTGGGAGGCTGGGACTGGGATAAGATGGGGGGAGGGAAAATTAGGAAACTGGTGAAATCCACATTGATTGCTGTGTGGTTGGAGGGTCCCAAGGCAGAAGATGAGGCATTCTTCCTCCACACATCAGGTGGTAAGGGTTTGGCGATGGAGGAGGCCCAGGACTTGCATGTCCTTGGCAGAGTGGGAGGAGGAGCTGAAGTGTTCGGCCATTGGTTGGTGGCATTGGTTCTCTGAAACAATCTGAAACAATCCACAAGGAGGCGTCCTTTCTCCCCGATGTACAGGAGACCACATCGGGTGCAACGGATACAGTACATGACATTGGTAGAGGTACAGGTAAATTTCTAATGGATGTGGAAGGATCCGTTGGGGCCTTGGATGGAGGTGAGGGGGGGGGGCGGGTGGTGAGCCCAGGTTTTGCAATTCCTGTGGTGGCCGGGAAGGTGCCAAGCAAGGAGAGTAGGGTGGTGGTGGCGTGATCCTGGCAAGGGTTCTACATCGGGGAGACAGGACGCCTTCTTGTGGATCGTTTCAGAGAACATCTCTGAGACACCCGCACCCAGCAACCTCACCGCCCCGTGGCTGAACACTTCAACTCCCCCTCCCACTCCATCAAGGGCATGCAGGTCCTGGGCCTCCTCCATCTCCAAATCCTAACCACCTGACGCCTTGAGGAAGAATGCCTCATATTCCACCTTGGGACCCTGCAACCACACGGCATAAACGTGGATTTCAACAGTTTCCTCATTTCCCCTCCCCCCACATTATCCCAGTCCCAAGCTTTCAACTCGGCACCACCCTCCTGACCTGTCTATCACCTATCCACTCCACCCTCCTCTCTGACTATCACCTTCTCCCCCACCTTCATCTTGCCTGACCTGCTGTGCTTTTCCAGCACCACTCTCTCAACCCTGATCTCCAGCATCTGCAGTCCTAACTCTCTCCTGATGTTATATGTGGTCCAGCCTGACTGAAAAGCTCATTGGTGTTTCGTGCAGATTGATCAGTCACTACACAGTTTCCAAGGTGATCCAGAAAGGTTAGACACTCCAAAAATCTTACCTTTCCTTCCCTTCCTTTCCAATCCTCTGTAAAACCTAAAACATTAGCTATATTTTTGGTGACACCACTGATATTTGGTTAGTCCAAGCCCTATCTTTCCATGTGACACATGGGTGAAGTGCACTGAGATGTGTGTCAACTTTAAGTTGCTTTATGGAGATCAATTGTGTAATGTTGACTTTACTGAGACTGTCCACTTCAAACCATTTCAATTTAACTTTTGATATTACAACAGCCCAGAGTCATATTCCCCAGCTGAAGGAGTCTTTTGAAGAATTACTGTGACTGTTACAAGGTGCTGAACCCCAGCAGCTAAATGTGTCCCCAGGACCAGTCAATCAGCTGCCCTGCCTTTTCACTGCCTCAGGTCCTGAGCTGGGCTCTAGGACAATGGACACTGACCCAGACATTACACAACCTTCAGGTCAAAGGTCGTATTTACTGAGCAGAGACAGAGGCAGAGCCAGACAATGCAGCTGTAATCATTGCTCACTCCCTCAGCCTCACAGCCAGAGATAAGCAAGGCTCCAGAGATCTAGTTCAAGATGCCTCTGGAAAGGGAGGGGGTGAGATTCCCAATGTAGACCCGGCTGTGTTAGTTCCAATCCTGCTCCCATGCACCAGCTCCAATCTCCAGGGCACCGTTTCCTCACTAATATGACTAGGGTTCTTCACCATACCCTGTTAGAAAAGGACAGTGCTAATTTTAATCAATTCTTCAACAGAACAAGTCAGATTGGAAATGGCAGTCTGGGGGAGGGATTCAGAAAATGCTTTCAAGTCAGTGTTTCAGAGTAGTACATTTTGGAAGCAACTAGCGAGCAGATTATATGAGACTTGGTAAGAAGAGAGGATTCAGGGATGATCTTAAATAAACACATCTCAAAGTAGTAGTGATCACAATATGATTGAGTTTTACTTTCAGTTTGAAAGAAAGGAGACTGGGTCAAAGATACACACATCTTTGTGAAGTGGATATAAGGATAAAGAAGGTGGATAGAGATGGAGTAAGTGAGTGTGGCAGATGGAGTATGATGCAGGAAAATGTGAAGTTTTTCACTTTGATAGAAAGACTAAAAGTGGGCCAGAGAGTGCCTGCAGGGTCCAAGGTCCAAGCTGTTGAGTCACAGAAGATAGTCTGCAACCACAGCAAGTAGCTGAGAAGGTTAATGACATGTTATCCTTTATTACAACAGGAAATGAACACAAAAGTAAGTACCATCACATGTAGAAGCATACATTACTAATTAAAACTCTCTTTGTAAGAGAATCAAGGTTATGAGGCAAAGGCAGGACCTTAGAAATGAGGATTCTCAGATTGGTCATGATCTCATTGAATGGTGGAGGAGAATCAATGGGCTGAATGGCCTGTTTCTGTTCCTGTATCTTCTGGTCAGATAGTAAGGGTGTCACGATTGAAGTCTATAAGCCTCTGCGTGGTCTTGACAGAGTGGATGTGGGAAGGATGTTTCCTCTTCTGGGGGCATGCTGAGTTAGGGAGCAATGTTTCCGAATTAGGAATCAGCCTTTTGGCAAGGAGATGAGGGGAGTTGGTTTTCTCAGTGGGTAGGAACACACTGCCTCACAGGGTGGTAAGGGTAGGATATTGAATATTTTCCAAAGCTAGATTAGGTGGATTGACCATGCTAAATTGCCCATAGTGTCGGGGATGTGCAGGCTGGGGGGCATTAGCTATGGGAAATGCAGGGATGGGGTCCAGGGATCGAGCTGGTGGGATGCTCTTCAAAGGCTAGTCTGGACCAATTGGGCTGAACGGCCTGTTTCCACACTGTAGGGATTCTATGGTTCTAAGGTGAAGAGATTCTTGTGAGGCAGAGAGAGAAATGGGAGTGGGAGTGGGGGGAGGGGGGTGCAGAATTTAAACTAACATGATCAGCTGTAATCATCCTGAAAAGGTGTCAGGCCTGATGGGCTGAATGGCCTGCTGCTGCTCCATGTTTTAGATCTATCCCACCCTGTACCTTTTTAAACCCAGTCCATTCAAATCATCTTCACAATGTAACCTTTTCACTCAGTCTCATCTCATCAATAAAACAAGGAAGTGCAAGTGCTGGAAATCTGAAACAGAAACAGAAACTACTGGAGAGACTCAGCAGGTCTGGCAGCTTCTCTAGAGAGAGAACACAAAGAGACACATTTCAAGTCCAGTGATCTCCAATGAAGAGTCTCTACAGACACTGTTTTTCCAGCAATTTCTGTTTGCTTGACTGGGGGTTGACTGACTATCCACTGTTTGGTCAGAGGCTGCAGTTCGAATGAAATAACTGGGTTAATGATCAAACAGTATTCAGAATGAAAATATAATGTTTCAACCTGAAAATCCATCAGAAAAGATTTAGGATTAAATAGAAGCTAAACCCCAGTTAAAATGTTAGATTTCAATTTTGGAAATGTTAGAGTTTCGATTGATCATAGTTTTGAGAAATGGAATGTTGCCTGACTCTTAAATATATTTCTGCCGCCTGGCAGTTAGCTCAAGGATCTAAATTTTCCATAAACACATTTATTAGCTGAAGCTGTTAGTGCCTGTTTGATTCCCAGTTCACGAAGTTAACTTTAGAAAGAGCAGCACAGTTTCAGCCTAGCTCACATATTGCTTCGAGAGAGCTGGGACTATTACAGCCTTAACACTGCACACTCACCCCTCAGTCCCCCACCCTGAAACCCACTGTGGCACTTCCTTCTCTCAGGATTTCTGCTGGCTGCAGGTGAGAACATTTTAAGGGCAGGTGTCCAAAGGGATTGACTCCCACCATGGAGTCAGTAACCAGCAGTAAACAGGGAGGCAGGCGGGAGACTGGTCCAACCTAACTCAGGCAGCTGTAGCTCCCCAATAGTGACACTGAAGACTCTGCTCTTCCTTCACAAGAATACAACTGCAATTAACAACAACGCTCTTTTTACCTCGTTGATTTTAACCCGACTGCGAATCCTCTTGCAAGGATGCCTGCCTTGAAGATGTTTTCCTCCTCTCTCTACAAGAATCTCAGTGAGTCTATCCCTCCACTCTGCAGGCATCCTGCCTTTATTCCTGATGAAGGGCTTTGCCCAAAACATCGATTTTCCTGCTCCTCGGATGCTGCCTGACCTGCTGTGCTTTTCCAGCACCACTCTAATCTAGATTCTGGTTTCCAGCATCTGCAGTCCTTGTGTTTAGCTAACAACAGATCTTTGCCAGGGGAACTGGGCAGAGTCCACTCTATTTACATGGACAGACAACAAGCTCATGTTTCGAGTCTAGATGGCTCTGACAAATAATCATTAGACTCAAAACATTAGCTTGCTGTCTCTACACAGGTGCTGTCTGACACGGTGTGATCTACAGCATTTGTTGTTTTCAGTACAGATTCCAGCATCTGCAGTAATTTGCTCCCACTCAGTCTATTTACAGTGGGTCATAAACAGTGTGTGTGTAAGAGAGAGAGAGAGAGAGAGAGAGTGTGAGAGAGAGAGAGAGTCCTGTACCCCAGTGAGAGTCAGTGTGTGTGTGAGAGAGAGTGTATGAGAGAGAGTGTGTGAGAGAGAGTGTGTGAGAGAGAGTGTGTGAAGTCCCAAAACTAGAATCATTCTGTTCCAATCCCATTGATCCTGTATGTACACATCAAGCCTTTCCTTAATTTTGATGAATTAAATGTATTAGTGTATCCAATACTTTGTTTGATAAGAAGCTCCTACATTGGGAGAAAACATTGGAAGAACTAATAGCGATTGTGGATCACCTGGATTGACACACAGCCAACAATAATCTTAGTGAGAAATACCTGAGCCAAATAGAAATACATCTGATCAAAATGGAATCATGTTCTCTTCCCTTTCACTAACTTTTCATAAATCTCTGGCAACCCATTGTATCTTACTCACCCATATTCACATGACGTGGGCATCACTGGCTGGGCCCAGTATTTATTGCCCGTCCCTAGTTGCTCCTTGAGAAGGTGGGGGTGAGCTGCCTTCTTGAACCACTGCAGTCCATGTGCTGCAGGGTAGACCCACAATGTCTTTAGGGAGGGAATTCCAGGATTTTGACCCAGTGACAGTGAAGGAACGGCAATATTTTTCCAACTCAGGATGTTAAGTGGTTTGAGGGGAACTTGCAGAGGGTGGTGTTCCCATGTATCTGCTGTCCTTGTCTTTCTAGATTGGAAGTGGCCATGGGTTTGGAAACTGTTGTCCAAGAATCTTTGGTAAATTTCTGTATTGCATCTTGTGGATAGTACACACTGCTGCTATTGAAGGTAGAAGGTACACACCTTCTGTCTTACAAAAGCAGCCTCAAGTCCCTCAGCCTTTCCTTGTAAGACCTCCCCTCCATACCAGGCAACATCCTAGTAAATCTCCTCTGAACCCTTTCCAAAGCTTCCACATTCTTCCTATAATGCAGTGACCAGAACTGTACACAATACTCCAAGTGCAGCCGCACCAGAGTTTTGTACAACTGCAACATGACCTTGTGTTTCCAAAACTCAATCCCTCTACCAGTAAAGGCTAACACATCATATGCCTTCTTAACAACCCTATCAACCTGGGTGGCAACTTTCAGGGATCTATGTACCTGGACACCGTGAGCTCTCTGCTCATCTACACTACCAAGAATCTTACTATTAGTCCAGTACTCTGCATTCCTGTTACTCCTTCCAAAGTGAATCACCTCTCAGCCCAGTTCTGCAGCTTATCTATGTCTCTGTAACCTACAGCATCCTTCAGCATTATCCACAACTCCACCAACCTTAGTGTCATCTGCAAACTTACTAAACCCATCCTTCTACACCCTCATCCAAGTCATTTATAAAAATGACAAAATGCAGTGGCCCCAAAACAGATTATTGCAGTACCCCAGTAGTAACTGGACTCCAGGATGAACTCTTCCCATCAACCACCACCCTCTGTCTTCTTTCAGCTAGCCAATTTCTGATCCAAACCGTTAAATCACCTTCTCTATTTTGTGCCATAGCCAACTGTGGGGAACCTTATCAAACACCTTACTGAAATCTATATACACCGCATCAATCACTTTACCCTCATCCACCTGTCACCTTCTCAAAGATCTCAGTAAGGTTTGGGAGGCAAACTATAGCCACTGTGTTTATGTGGTGAATCCAGTTGAATTTCTGAATAATAGTAAGCCCAGGGATGTTGATAGTGGGCGAATTCAGTGATGGTAACACCATGGAATATTAAGGGCGAGTGGTTAGATTCTCTCTTGTTGGAGATGATCATAGTCTGGCATTTGTATGGTGTAAATATTACTTGCCACTTGTCAGCACAAGCCTGGATATTGTCTAGGTCTTGTTGCATTTGAACATGGCCTGCTTCAGTGTCTGAGGAGTGGTGAATGGTGCTGAACACTGTGCAATCATCAGCGAACATCCCCACTTCTGACCTTATGGTGGAGGGAAGGTCATTGATGAAGCAGCTGAAGATGGTTGGATCGAGGACACTCCTCTGAGGGACTCCTGCAGAGATGTCCTGGAGCTGAGGTGACTGACTCCAACAACCACAACCACCTTCCTGTGTGCCAGGTATCTCTCTAGCCTGTGGAGAGTTTGCCCCCTGATACCCATTGATTCCAGATTTGCTCAGGCTCCTTGATGCCACACTCGGTGAAAAGCAGCCTTTGAATCAAACCCCTTCCTATCCACTCTCATTGGAGAGAATCATAATGAATCCAAGCACTATCCAGTCAGTTTGAACCCTGGGTTTGGATCCCAGCTTCCTGTGCTGGAACATTCTCAGCGTCTCCTTCAGGAAGGAAGATTCCTGGGAGAGTTGGTTTGTGTTTTGTTAAAATGAAGGTAGTTGGGATTTTTCTGTTTGAACCATTCTTTTGGGTTTTTTTTGTTTTTGTTTTCAGGAGTTGATGATAAATGTGTTACCAAAGCCATGATGGTTTTACCTCTCCCTGCTCAGACAACCATTTGAATCTGTTCTATAACAGTCACAACTGAGCATTTTCTGGAGAGAGACAAACTCTGTTGGGGAGGAGCAGGCAAACCAACTCACCACCAACAGGATGCTCCCCACTTGGTACATTTCTAGAAGGTTGGATAATGTTCAAACTGCCCTGAGACTGGTCTTTGTAATAAACAGGGAACCCGGACTTAAAATTTCATTGAAAGCTCCTGTGAAGCATTTTTGGAAAGTTTCATCATTTGGTAAAAGTGCTAGATAAATGTCCCCGAATCCAGTCTACACCTGGCACCTATAATAACTGTCCTCAATTACAAACTGTACCAGGGAATTTAATCTCACTCTGATCCGATGGTCAAATTGAGCTCAAATGTTGTCTTTCCAAGATTGATCTCAATTGATTTTTGGCTTAAATTCTCATGCGGAAACGTCAGTCCACTGCCCCCTCAGCACAACCCTTGTTTTGAGAAGAGTTTTGAAATGTTTCTTAGCTTTCTGCTGCAGAACTCCCTCTCCTCTCGTTCCCTGCTCTGATTTTAGTAATTTCACAGTAAAACTGCTCAGCGCCTTCCTTACCTGCCTCAGCACAGAGCGGTGTGCAGCGTCCACTCCCAATCCTGGGTAAATATTTGTCCTGACCTCGGGAGGGAGGGAGGGAGAGTGCTGGGCTTTGGCGGACCCACACACAGCGACGTGGCTGAGAACAGCAATGCGCTTGATCTCCCGGGATCCCAGTGAGAGAGAGAAGCTGTTTCCTGTCCACGCAGGCACTGGCAAAACTAACCAGAAAGGAAGTCTTGGGACCCCACTGGGCAGGCTCACTGCGGGAGAAAACACTCAAACAAAAGCTGCATCTGTCTTTCCGAGAGTTTTTAGTTGCGGACAAACCTAACGAATGGAAACCTGATTGGACAATGTGTAGGTCCCTGAACTCAGTGAAACCCTCTAGCCCATACCCCTGGCAGTGACAGCAGCCAGGGAGAGGGAACATCCAGTACCCAGTGAGGAAGAGGGTACAAATTGGGGAACAGCCCCCTCCTTCACTCACTATCGCATCAATACTGCCCCATCTACACTGCACCTCAGCTCCTGATGAAGAATGATCCAAATGATCATCGTCACCATCTCCATCCCCAAACTCATGTTCCCTTTCCCCTCTCCCTCCTTCTAAAGCCTTCCGCAGGGACCGTTCCCTCTGGAACACCCTGGTCTACCCTTCCTCCATTCTCAGTGCTTCCCCGCAGGCCCACATCACCTTCCCATGTCATCACAGAGAGTGTAATACCTGCCCAACATCTCAGTCTGTCTCAGGAACTGGCTTGCTGCAGTGTTCCAGTGAAGCTCAGCATAAGCTGGAGTAACAGCACCTCATTTTTCACTTACAAACCCGACAGCCCCCTGGACTCAATATCGAGTTCAATAATTTTAGGGCCAGAGCACCATTTCCCATGTCCTTCCCCCAGCCTCCACACACCAGGCTCTGTCATCACATGGACTGCTACCACAAACAACCCATTGTCAGGCACTGATGGTCTCCACAAGCAGCTCGATCTTCCAGGCTGACCTTTACCCAATTCATTGTCTGCTCAGCTGTGGTTCCCTCTCTCTCTGGGCTCCACCTCCACCTATCGATTGCTCCCCACTCTCACCCACCACCAAACCCTAAATCTTCAGCATATATACCAACCTTTTCCTAACTACAGTCAATTCTGAAGGAGTGCCTTTGGACCTGAGACGTTAACTCTGTTTCTCTCTATACCAACTGCTGCCAGCCCTGCTGAGTTTTTCCAGCACTTTCTGTTTTCGCTGAAAGAATGAGGTGTGATCTTATTGAAGCATACAAGCTTCTGAGGGGACTGCACACGGGAGATATTGAGAAGATGTTTCTGTCAGTGGGGGAGTCTGAAATTAGGGGGATATAGTCCCAGAAACAGGGGTCAATCATTTACAACTGAGACATGAAGGAATTTCCTCACCCAGAGAGGGTACTGAATGTCTGGAGTTCTTTATCCAGAGAGCTGTGGTGGCTAGATCAATGAAGATATTTAAACAGGAGGTAGATAAGAGTTTTTTTTAAATACCAGGGAGTTATGAAGAGCAGGCACAAAAGAGAAGTTAAGGCTTGATCCAATAGAATGATGAGACCAGCCTGAGAGGCTGAATGGGGTCGAGAGTGTGTCGCTGGAAAAGCACAGCAGGTCAGGCAGCATCCAAGGAGCAGGAAGATCGACATTTCGGGCAAAAGCCTCGTTCCTGATAAAGGGCTTTTGCCGGAAACATCGACTCTCCTGCTCCTCAGATGCTGCCTGACCTGCTGTACTTTGCCAGCACCATACTCTCGACTCTGACCTCCAGCATCTGCAGTCCTCACTCACTCCCTCCAGAGGGGCCGAATTGCCTTCTCCTGACCAGTAGGTCACAGTCAACACTACCTGGGAGTTCTAGAATGAATGGGATAACACATCATCCACTTTTTGCTTTGAAAGAATGAGACCCCATTCTGATCACACGTACAGGATGCACTGAGATAGATTGTCCCTCCACATTTTGTTTCCGATTTGCTCAATGTACAACCTGAACAAATCCAGTCCTTGTGCAGTTACATCTGGAGGAAACCATATCTGTTTTCTTTTGGAGTATCATCTGGATTGGAAATTAAACACTACTGTTTAACTGAAATACCAGGAGAGTTTTGCAGCTTAAAATCAAGTGGGATAGTGTGGTGTACGTTTTCATCTGTACAAAGCTATGTTGCTTTTGGAGCGGTGAGATTGTTACATTATCAAGGCACAATGGCACCAGGAGATATTGAATTAAGGAAAAAAAACACCTGGCAACGTCCTTCATATCGGTTCATCTCTGGTTTTGGCAATGCAGTTGGCAACATTAAATGTTGGCAAAAAGAA
>NC_057737.1:1916876-1927338 GCF_004010195.1 Chiloscyllium plagiosum | reverse complement strand
ATGGAACAGGGTACTCAGTCAGATTCCCGCGTTGTGAGGTGTTTAAATGTAGATCTCGGAAATAAGAGGCTGCTCATCAGCCCTTTCCCACACCATCTTTAACCTGGTACTCCCACCAAAGAGCCCACTGATGGTTTCCAAAGTCTCTCAGAATCCTATTACTACATACTTCTCTTAATTCATCTTCACACAGATTGATTTAGTTTCTATCAAATGTAGGAGCAGAAGGACATTCAGCCCATCTAATTGGTTTCACCTTTCAATGAGATCATGGCTGATTTGAAAATCCTCAACTGCACTTTGCTGCTTTTCTCCATACCCCTTGTTATCCTTACTGATTAAAAATCTCTCTGTCTTAGCCTTTTTGTAGAGAGAGCAGCGCTCTGTAAACATTCAGAATTTTACAGCTTCTTTAAGTAAGGGTGCATATTATACATGAATTATACATGAGTTAGCTCCTTTTTTCTGCATCTGGAACTGAACGTCACAGCAGAATGCAGTCACTCCTGGTTAAGGTAATCCATCCTGAGCATAGTTTAGTGCTTTCCTTTTAGATCCACAAACCAATATTCAGTTTCACTCCCTGAGACTATAGGAGAACAGAAGTTGAGAAACTCTTGCCAAGAAGCAGGGAGATGGCGGAAGAAAACTGATGCCCGCCTGATTCCCCTCGTCAGCTGCAGCTCATTCCACCATTTAGAACTGGTCTGTCACTCACTCACAAACTTCAATTGCAAATGGCTCATGCCTGTGGTGCTGAGGTAACTTTGATTTCACTGCCACAGAGAATGGGTGAAGTCAACTGAATACATTTAAGGGAAAGTAAGACAAGAGAGATCGTAGGGTTGCACAAGTTTCCACAAGTGGAACATAAGCTCCAGCATGGACTGGTTGGGTTGACTGGTCTGTTCCTGCGTTCTTTATTCCTTGCCCTACCCACCTCCTGCCACGATAAAACCGAATTCCCTCCCGCAGACCATCAGGCACCGTGCCAGAGGCTCCAGTAACTGCCAAAAGCACTCACCGTAATGACTGAAGTCAGCAGCGCACAGCAACATAGGAGAGAAGAGAAAACACCGTTAAAACATTGCCAAGTCAACAGATAGAGAGCACAGAGCTTCAAACAGGCAAGGTTTTACAATCTAACCACCAGCAAGGACCAGAATCACTTACACATGGTAACACACTCTTTGGCTCAATAAGTCCATGCCGACCACGTTTCCCAAACTAAACTAGTCCCACTTGGCCCATATCCCTCTAAACGTTTCCTATTCATTGACCCATCCAGATGCCTTTTAAATGTTGTAACTGTACCTGCACCTACCACTTCCTCTGGCAGCTCATTCCACACACAAACCACCGTCTGTGTGCAAAGGCTGCCCGTCTTCACAATATCACCAGGTTTATACCACAACCAATTAAATCCAACCAATGAGAACAGACATATTAGCTGTGTATTTGAGATTTTCAGGATACCAGTGACCTGGCACAGGCTGCACTGATTTTCCATTCCACATTTACCCCCTGGATAGGGTAAGAGTCAGAGGGGGCAAAGGGAGTGGTTGACAGTTTCCCTTCCTTTACAGGAGACTGTGCATTCTTTTCAAAAAATTAAAAACGAGGAGCTATGGTGCTGGAAAAGTAATGTGACTCGGACAGCAAGCCAGAACTCCAGGCTATTGATCTCAGAATATTGGGTCAAATCTCACCAAGGAGACCTACTGACATCCACCTTCTAAAAGCTCATCTCAGGGACGGTTAAAAATCATCTGGGTGAACAGGGAAGGAAATCTGCTGTCCTTACCTGTTCTGGTCCATGTGACTCCAGACCCACAGCAAAGGGATTGGAGGGGAGTGGGAAGCAGAGGACAAATGCGAAATCACACTTGCCACTCAATGACCAACAAAGCACTGCCTGCCATCACTGGGGGAGGGTTTCTGTTCAGTAGGACATGTTTCTCATTACAGAGAGAGAAGATCATAATCGAGGGCACCATGCCAATGCAGTCCTGAGAAGGTCTGAGACCAGAGTTGTTGTTTATCAGGACAGAGCAATAGAAAGGAAAAGGCCCTCATCCTGTCTGCGTGCTCACGAGGATAATAAAACATTCCCACTGCTTGTGGAATCAGCCCTGACACCAAAAACACAGCTACATTATGTGGCAAAGTAATAGCACGTACAGAATCAGGTGGTGAGACAAGGTCTCTTCACATTTTTAAAAAAAGGTCACAAATGATAATCTAGTTATCGCCCAACTGCCTGCAGACTTAATGAAATATTTACACGGTTCTGAAGTAACACTACTATCCCATATAGCAAGGATCCAGTATCACCTCACTGTCACAGCAATGTCACATTCCACCAGCACTGGACCAAGGTTATAAATTAAAGAGGAGTGTAGAAATCTGCAGGCCTGAGATGGTTGTTCTCTCTGCTTTCTCTGTGGTGTGTTTTATCCAGAGAACAGACAGCAAGGGAAGATTAATCTCAATTGCTCACCTCATCACTTAAACTAATATCTCTCACATAAAAGTGGAGCATCAGCACTGTCTTCTTAAAGGGGCGGTGTTCTTTGGGAGTATGAGTTGAGGAGAGATTTAAAAGGATTAAGATCCTCTAACTGTGGATATGCATTGGCCTAAAGCTGGCAGACATTTTGACAAATGATAATTGCAAAAGAAGTTAAACTGTCCAGAAGCCTTGTATTCACATGCAGCACCATCAGGTTTCTCAGTCACTATCCACGCACCCCTCCCCCATTCTCTCTCTCGATCATCCCAAATGGCTGATATCCCATCAGGACTCTCCTGACACTATAGTTACACAATCCTAACACTCATCCCACCAAACAGAGCTAAGGCAAGAAAATAGCCCAGGAGAGGGATTATTTAAACTACAATGTACTAACATGTCTCAGCCGTGTGGTATGTGAATGGATTGTAGAAATCTTCATCCTTGTTTTTGCCCCTTCATTCCAACTCAACCCTTGGTTGTTTCTCCCAGCTCTGTACATTTGCTCAGGTAAACTTTGCTGCCTGTCTAATAACTTGCAACAAGTGCCTCTCCCTCATCACTCCTGTGCCTGCAGACTTACACCAGCTTCCTGTTCAGCAATGCCTTCACTTTAAAATTCTCATCCTTGTTGGCAAATCTCTCCCGCCCTACTCATGCAATCTCCTCCAGGCTGACATCCCTTCAATTCCAAGCTCATTGGCAGCCCTTCCTTTAGCTGCCAGCACCGCCCCCAACCCCCTTCCCCAGTTCTGGAACCCCCTCCCGACCTCTTTGCTTCAGTCCTCTTTTAAGATGCTCCTTAAACTGACCTTGTTGACCAGGTCCCTCATAACCACACCTTTCAATTGCTAATGCTCCTATGAAGTGCCTTGGGTATTTTCACGCTGCTATATAAATGCAAGCTGTTGTTGATCATGCCAAGGTCTGAAATGTCTAGGCATGACACAGCAAGAACGAGAGCCTGAATCATCTTGTTGGGATTTAAAGTGTTGCTTTTGGGAGAGCGAAACACAACACTACCAGCTGCAAATTCAGGCATCGGTGGGGGTGAAGTCAACTTAGCTTTGTATAATGGATGCCTTCATGAAGGTCAACATTTACCTCCACTGGTCCCAAGGGGGTGGTAGTGAGCTGCCCTCCTGTCACTGAGGAAGTGGTTTCATAGATTGAAATGTTTTCTAGTGCACTACAGAGAGAATGTTAAGTCAAACGAGACTGGAGCTTAGTTTGCTCAATAAATCAAACCAAGCTTCTCACGAAAAGGTAACAAAGAATTTTCTAGTTTTTTCATTTTGGTTATTTTACTTATGCTTTTAAGTTTCATAACTTAGTAGGGAAAACTAGAAGGATAAAAATGTTAAATGTTTTGAAACCAACTGGAAGAAGAAACCAAACCTGTTGTGAGAGATGATGGAACTGGAGCAGTCACATCTTCTGAAGAATTCTATCAGCTTGATTCCCTATTGACTGAAGCTCAGCGGAGTCAAAAACATGACAAGTCAAGAGCAATGGGTCTGGCTCCCACTTGCAGCAATAAGACTTGCAAAGCATTGTCTGTTCTATTTTTCCCTCATTAGCCAGCCCCAGCTCCATGCACAGCATCTACTCACCAGTTCTGCAGTATGGGTACGCGTTCCAAGCCTTCTCATGCACGTTCAGAGCTCCCTCAGGAGCCAGCATCTGCACAAACTTGGGCACCTTGCTGCAAGAACAAAATGGTTATGGTTTCTCTAGTCTCAGCATAAAGCCAGGTTTTGGGCTAATGACATGCAACAATTCCATGCACACAGAGTCGAGCGTCTGGAAAACACTTCCAGTTAAAACACCAGAGAGAAGACCGTAAAATCTTGATTGAACGTGAGTGAACGGTTGGGTCTGGCTAGTTGGAAAGGCCAAGGTGAATTGTCTGGCTTTCTGCAGTCTCTTATTTTAGGATTGTCACGTGACAGAAATTGCAGAATCTAGTCACTCTCAACCTTTTTGTTTAAAAAGCACATTGTATAGCTGTCCAACATCTGAGTGCATTGAGGTGAATGCTTCTTAAACAAAAGCTGAAACCATATCAGGATCGTGTAGGTTCAGAACTTAAACCTCGCGCAAGTACCAGTCACCTTGCCACCCCATGCTTCTCACTAACCAAGCACAAGAGAGACCACAGAAAGGAAAGGGAGAGGGATTTACATTGAGATGTCCAATGGCCATGAAATGTGCAGTGTTTTACAGCCAACAAGCTAATTTTGAAGAGCTGATGCTGTAGCAGTACAGGAAATATGGCAGCCGCCCCCATACATCAGGCAAAAGTGAGGACTGCAGATGCTGGAGATTAGAGTCAAGATCAGAGTGGTGCTGGGAAAAGCACAGCAGGTCAGGCAGCATCCGAGAAGCAGGAAAATTGACGTTTCGGACAGGAGCCCTTCATCAGGATGCTGCCTGACCTGCTGTGCTTTTCCAGCACCACTCTAATCTTGACGCCACGCATACATCAACCCACAGACAGCAATGTGGGCCTGACCAGGTAACCTGCTTATAGTGATGTCGATTGAGATCCAGATTGGCCCAAGGATGCTGAAGAGAACTGCTCTGCACATCCTTGAAAAAGTGCCATGGGATCCCTAACATCCATCCAGGCAGGCAGGCAAGACCTGAGTTTAGTGTCTCACCTGAAAGACAGCACCTCCAACAGTTCACAGCTCACTCAACTGGAGTGCCAGCTTTGAGTCTTGTATTACAGCCCTGATTACAAAGTCCACTGGTAACACCCCCACCATTCTCCTCAGTACCATCAGCTCTGCTGTCTAATTACTGACCCAGAATTTCATTTTACTCATCAGTCAGTGACTCCTTAGTAATTAACTACACTTAAATATTAAAGACATATGTAATGGACATCTTAAGGCACAGCAGAAACTACATAAGAACAAGCCCTTTGCCTTTCCTCATTTCCATTCCAACTTTTCCCACCTAGCTTTCCATCTAGAGGCGAGTCAGGATCCAAACTAAATGACGGAACAGGCTCAGGCGGCTGAATGGCCTTCTCCCAGATGTCCTTTTAGGGCTTCCCGAGTACTGCTGCTGGCTGGTAAAACTGGAGTTTTGACACAAGCTGATCACAGATCATCCAATCCTGGGATGTTGTGATGGCTCATCTCCCTTACAATCATCATAGCTTCAGAAATTGTTGGTATAGACCACTCAGCCCACTGGACCTGCTCCATCATTCCATAACATCATGGCTGATTTGATTGTGGCATCCCTACACTCTCTTGTTGATGAAAACATTCTATAAAGCTTTTAAAATGCACAGCCTGCTGTCAATTAAAGCATCACTTCCCATCATCCCCGAGTCGTCCCCATTTGGTGTTGTGCTGAGTTCACCCTCCAATGAAATTTCCAGCAAGTATATCTAGTGCTCTTAAAGCTAACAGCAGAGGTTGGTCAGACAGACTGACAAATCAGCTGTAAGCCTGCTCCAATCGTTACCTCCGGGAGTGGGGAGCGCGGTGGTTCAGTGATTAACACTGCTGCCTCACAGCACCAGGGACCCAGGTTCAATTCCACCCTCAGGCAACTGTGTGTGAAGCTGGCACATTCTCCCCATGTCTGCGTGGGTTTCCTCTGGGTGCTCTGGTTTCCTCCCACAATCCAAAGATATGCAGGTCAGGTGAAGTAGTGTTCAGGGATGTGTAGGTTAGGTGCATTAGTCAGGGGTAAATGTAGGGTAGGGGAATGGGTTAGTCTTCAAAGGGTTAGTGTGGACTTGTTGGGTCGAAGGGCCTGTTTCCATACTGTAGGGATTCTAAATTCTAACCCTTCAGTTTGTGTGGTGATCATTACTAAGACTAGCTCTTTATTTCAGATAATACTTGACTTTAAATCACCTGGGATGCTGGGATGGAATCTGCTAGTAAGCTCTGCATTATTAATCTATCAACAAACCCTCTACACGTCACAGACCCGTGTTGATACTCACCAGATACCACTCCCCTCGCCCTCCACCCCCACCCCTTACCGTTGAAGGTGGTAGATCTTGTGCGTGTACTGTCCTTTCTCACCATCTTTCTCATATGGCTCATTCTGTAACACTTCAACACCTTCACCGCCACCAGTCTCATTCTTACTTGCCTCTGCCACAGAATACAACTGTCCCACCTGGTACTGCAGAGGCAAACAAACATATTTGGAGAGAAAGAATTAAGAGTTTAAATGCTTTATTCAGTTTCTCATTAAAATTCCTAGCTCTCAGGACATACCCCACTGTTGTGGGCAGAAACATCTACAGGTGATTAGAATACACTGCAACACTGTCATTTTGCATTATGACTACAGAGTAAGAATGTATTTCTATAGTGCCTTCCACTAAAACAGGATACTCCAAAGCACTTTAACCCAATTAAGTGCTTCTTGTGATAAAAGAAAAACATCAGTGTATTTGTGCACAATATTGTATTGCTTTTTGAGGGAGCTTAATCTCAAACAGAGTCTCTGGGCACCTGGGTGAGATCAATATTGACCAGGAAAACCAGCAGAAGAGCTCAGCATGACCTGGTTTAACAGCTCACCTGAAAGCTAGCATCTCTGATGATCAGCACTCCCTCAGTACTTGCACTGGGAGCACTAGCCACACGTCTCTGGAGTGGGACTTCTGTCAGAGAGGGATGAGAAAATGCACACCCTTCAAAGTAACAGCAGGCACTGGTTACGCAGCAGGATAGCACCATTATCCAGCCAGTTTCGCTAGGGACTCTCATCCACACCAACACCAAAACATTCAAACATTGGGCAAGTCATTACAGTGATATGTACACAAGTGATTTTTCTCCCTCTATTAGGGAAGCAACCTTAATGACTGGTTAGGGTTAAGGGTTCTCACATATAGTACTGTGTACAATCGTGCTCACGTATCTAGTAGCACTTGAGAAATCGGTTTGTCTGATTAGTGTCCTTCTAATTGCAAGTCTGGCTTTATCTTCTAATAGCATTAACCAGATCCTTAAACCCTGCGACTTACTGCAGCTCAGACTCTCAATGCAGCCATTGTCAGAGGTCACAATTGATTGTATAATTTATAACTCATTGCACAATTCACTTGCCGTTCACATTTAAGAATGCGGAGTTAGTTTGTGGACTGTCCAATTCTGCTCTGCATTGAGCTAGGATTGCAGCTCCCTGCTCCCCAAATGAACACTAAACATCAAACATTTTCAAAACATTCATTCATGGTCATGGGTAATGCTAGCTAGGCCAACATTTAATAGCAATTCCACACTGAGGGGGATGAGTCACTTTCTTGAACTGCTGCAGTCTGCCTGCTGTTGGTAGACCCACAATGCTGCTCGGGAGGGTGTGGCAGTGAAGGAGTGGTGAGATTCTTCCCAGTCAGGATGGGGAGGAGCTTGGAGGGAAACTTGCAGGCAGTGGTGCTCCCATCAATCTGAAGGGACTTGAAATGTGAAAGCAGTTTCACTGTCAATAGATGCTGCTCAAGCTGAGTTTCTCCTTTGTGTTTGCTTCAAAATTTCCAGCATCCATAGTATATTGCATTTATTATCTATTAGCATTCTCCATTTAAGCAGTAGAGGTTACTGGTTTGGAAGGTGCTGTCGGAGGAGTCTTGGTTTGTTGCAGCAGTACATCCTGTAGAAGGTACACATTGCTGTCACTGTGTGCTGGTGGCAGACAGAGTGAATTATCAAGTTATTAGTATCAAGTGGATGTGATACTAATCAAGCAGGGGCTGCTTTGTCCTGGATGGTGTCAGGCTTCCTAAGTGTTGTTGGAGCTGACCCCATCTAGGCAGGTGGGGAGTATTCCATCACACTCCTGACCTGTGCCTTGTAGATGGTGGACAGGCTTTGGGGAATCAGGAGGTGAGTGATTCACCACAGTAATCCTAGCCTCTGACCTGCTCTTGTAGCTACTGTATTGATATGAACGTCCTGATAACCCTCCAAAATGCTGACAGCAGGGTAATGCCACTGTATTTCAAGTGAAATGGTAAGATTATCTCGTTTCGTAAAGATGGTCATTGTCTGATACTTGTGGAGTGTGAATATTACTTAGTACCAAACAGTCTAACCTGGAAGGCACCCAGGGTCTGCTGCACACGGACACAGACGGAGTCAGCATGAGAGGGGCAATAGCAATACTAGGATTGTCACTGGACTAGTAATGCAGAGGGTGAGCTGAACAGTCTGAGGACATGGGTTCGAATCCCACTACAGATGGTGACATTGGAATTCGGTTAATCAGAACCGCTGTAAATAAAAAGTAGTTCCAAGGCAATCATCAAACCATTATTAATCATTAAAACACAACTGGTTCACTAATGTCCTTCAGGGAAGGAAATCTGCAGCAGGAAGGATCTGCCCTGGGCTCCTTGGCACAGGATGTAGGGAATACTCTGGGTGGGTGAGGGCTTCACTCTCCATGACAAAGAGGGGCTCAACAGAAGCACTGTTAAATGAGCTGCTCAACCCCCTAAAGGGTATTACTGTTGGACATGGCCTGCAGCAGGTGGTGATAGATCCAAGAGGGATGAACAGATCTGACCTCACCCTTACCTACACAGTGTCCCAGCTTCTCATTCAGGATACCTTCCACACCTTATGAAACTACCACCACAGACTTCAAACAGATATGGCCCTACCCAAAACTGGGCACCCACAAGGCGTTGTAAGGCAGCAGGAGAATCGTATTCAACTGCATGGCTCATACCTTCATTCCCATCAAGCCTGGGGCATCTACCCTGGTTCAAAGGAGGGTATGCCAGGAGCAGCACCTGCCATACCTAAAAATGAGCAGTCTACAAGGCGAGGCTACATGGATGCCAAGCAGAATAAGCAGCAAGTGAGAGATAGACCTGAGCGATCCCACAACCAGCTGATTGATTTAACCTCTGCAGACTGCAACCTCCAGTCGTGAATGGTGGAGGACAGTCAAACAACTCGGAGAAAGTGAGGACTGCAGATGCTGGAGATCAGAGTCGAGAGTGTGGTGCTGGAAAAGTACAGCTGGTCAGGCACCATCCGAGGAGCTGGACAATCAACGTTTCTTCTTGAAGAGGAGCTTATGCCTGAATTCTCCTGCTCTTCAGATGCTGCCTGACCAGCTGTGCTTTTCCAGCACCACACACTCAACAAGGCTCTATGAATATCATCATCCTCAATGATGAAGAGCCCAACACATCAGTGTAAAAGATAAGGCAGAAGCATTTGCAACACTGCTGAATGGATGATCCACTTCAACCTTCACCAGAGACCTCCTCTCCCCCCACCACCCCCCATCACAGACGCCAGTCTTCAGCCAAACCAATTCACTCCACGTGATATCAACAAACATACTACAAAGGCTATGGGACCTGACAATATCCCGGCAATAATATCAAAGTTCTGAGCTTCAGAACTTGTCTGGCCAAGCTCTTGCAGTACAATTTCAACACTGACAACTGACCAAAAATGTGAAACATTGCCCAGGTAAATGAAATAACTCCACAAAGGCTGGTATCCCATCACCAAGTCTCTCTTTATTGACATGTGGAGAGTCTTCCACACTGATCCAGCTCCCTCAGAGCCAGCTCTCTGAACAGGGATGTCTGACACTGCTGTTTCTTTGTCAGCCAGGGCTCCCTCATTGGATCAGATTAACAGCCCTCATATTCTATGAGGTCCACCTTTCTGACTTCATTACAATCACAATAGACAATAGGTGCAGGAGTAGGCCATTCTGCCCTTCGAGCCTGCACCACCATTCAATATGATCATGGCTGATCATCCTCAATCAGTATCCTGTTCCTGCCTTATCTCCATAACCCTTGATTCCACAATCCTTGAGAGCTCTATCCAACTCTTTCTTAAATGAATCCAGAGACTGAGCCTCCACTGCCCTCTGGGGCAGAGCAATCCACACAGCCACCACTCTCTGGGTAAAGAAGTTTCTCCTCATCTCTGT
>NC_057737.1:1889384-1916659 GCF_004010195.1 Chiloscyllium plagiosum | reverse complement strand
TTGTACTGCCCCTTTACCTAACTTGACTCCATTTAGGTAGTAATCTGCCTTCCTGTTCTTGCCACCAAAGTGGATAACCATACATTTATCCACATTAAACTGCATCTGCCATGCATCCGTCCACTCACCTAGCCTGTCCAGGTCACTCTGTAATCTCCTAACATCATCCTCACATTTCACCCTGCCACCCAGCTTTGTATCATCAGCAAATTTGCTAATGTTACTTTTAATACCTTCATCTATATCATTAATGTACATTGTAAAAAGCTGTGGTCCCAGCAGTGATCCCTGCGGCACACCACTGGTCACCGCCTGCCATTCAGAAAGGGAGCTGTTTATCACTACTCTTTGTTTCCTGTCAGCCAACCAATTATCAATCCATGTCAGTATTTTGCCCCTAATACCATGTGCCCTAATTTTGCTCACTAACCTCCTATGTGGGACTTTATCAAAGGCTTTCTGAAAGTCCAGGTACACTACATCCACTGGATCTCCCTTGCCCATCTTCAGAGTTACATCCTTAAAAAATTCCAGAAGATGAGTCAAGCATGATTTCCCCTTCATAAATCCATGCTGACTCTGACCTATCCTGTTACTGGTATCCAGATGTGTCATAATTTTGTCCTTTATAATTGACTCCAGCATCTTTCCCACCACTGAGGTCAGACTAACTGGTCTATAATTCTGTTTTCTCTCTCCCTCCGTTCTTAAAAAGTGGGAGGACATTAGCCACCCTCCAATCTGCAGGAACTGATCCTGAATCTATAGAACATTGGAAAATGATCACCAATGCATCCACGATTCCTAGAGCCATCTCCTTCAGTACCCTGGGATGCAGACCATCAGGCCCCGGGGACTTATTAGCTTTCAGACCTAACAGTCTCTCCAACACCATTTCCTGCCTAATATAAATTCCCTTCAGTTCAGGTCCTTCAGCCACTATTACATCTGGGAGATTAGATCTGTCTTTACTGGGGAAGACACGAGCAAAGTACCAATTCAACTCTTCTGCTATTTCCTTGTTCCCCATAATAAGTTCACTCGTTTCTGTCTTCAAGGGCCCAATTTTAGTCTTAACCATTTTTTTTTTCTTTTCACATACCTAAAATAGCCTTTACTATCCTCCTTTATATTATTGGCCAGTTTACCTTCGTACCTTGTTTTTTCTATGCGTATTTCCTTTTTAGTAATCCTGTTTTGTTCTTTAAAAGCTTCCCAGTCCTCCGGTCCTTAACTTCCCTCGTCAGCCACGGCCACCCCTGCCTCCCCTTAGGATCTTTCTTCCTTTTAGGAATTAACTGATCCTGCACCTTCTGCATTATACACAGAAATACCTGCCATTGTTGTTCCACTGCCGCCCCTGCTAAGGTATTTAACCATTGAACTTTGGCCAGCTCCTCCCTCATAGCTCCATAGTTCCCCTTATTCAACTGAAATATTGTCACTTCCGATTCTACCCTCTCCATTTCAAACTGCAGATTGAAGCTTATTGTATTGTGGTCACTACCTCCTAATGGCTCCTTCACTTCGAGGTCCCTGATCAAATCCGGTTCGTTGCACAACACCAGATCCAGAATTGCTTTCTCCCTGGTAGGCTCCAGCACAAGCTGTTCTAAGAATCCATCTCGGAGGCACTCCACAAACTTCCTTTCTTGGGGTCCAGTACCATCCTGATCCTCCCAGTCTACTGCATGTTGAAATCCCCCATAACAACTGTAGTAACATCTTTGTGACAGGCCAATTTCAGCTCCTTATTCAACATACATCCTACATCTAGGCAACTGTTTGGGGGCCTGTAGATAACTCCCATTAGGGAATTTCTACCCTTAGAATTTCTCAGCTCTATCCACACCGACTCTACATCCCCTGATTCTAGGTCCCCCCGCGCAAGGGACTGAATATCATCCCTTACCAACATGGCCACCCCACCCCCTCTGCCCGTCAGTCTGTCCTTACGATAGCACGTGTAGCCTTGAATATTCATTTCCCAGGCCCTGTCCACTTGAAGCCATGTCTCAGTTATCCCCACAACATCGTAACTGCCAATTTCCACGAGCCACAAGCTCATCCACATTATTTCTAATGCTTCGTGCATTCATATATAATACTTTTAATTTGTTACTCCCCTCACCCTTCCTGTTTAAACGTAGCTGTGTTGCAGTAACAAACCTGCCTGCCAAAATGCTGGTCCCTAACCTATTAAGGTGCAACCCATCCCTCTTGTATAATTTATTCTTACCGCTAAACATACTCCAGTGATCCAAGAATTTAAATCCTTGCTTCCTGCACCAGTTCCCCAACCACACGTTCAAGTCCATTATCTCCCTGTTCCTGTCCTCTCCAGCCCGAGGAACTGGAAGCAAACTGGAGATAACCCCCCTGGACGTCCTGCTTTTCAGCTTTCTTCCTAGTTCTCCGAAGTCTCGCTGTAGTATGTTCCTCCTCTTCTTCCCGACGTCATTTGTGCCGACATGCACCACCACGTCTGGCTCTTCACCTTCTCCCTTGAGGATTTCCTGCACTCTGTCTGTGATGTCCTTAATGCTGGCACCAGGAAGGCAACACGCCATCCTCAAATCCCGCCTGTTGCCGCAGAAACCCCTTTCAGTCCCTCTCACTATGGAGTCCCCTATTACCACAGCTCTGTGTGATGTCTGACTCCTTGGCTCTGCCTCCACGCCAATTTCTGATTGGCGGACTACAGAATCTCCTGTACACAAAAAGCAGGATAAATCTAACCCAGCCTATTACTGCCCCATCAGTCTACTCGCTATCATCAGTAAAGTGATGGACAGTGTCAGTAACAGTGCTGTCAATAACCTGCTCAGTGATGCCCAGTTTTGGTTCCATCAGAGCCACTCAGCTCCTGATCTCATTACAGCCTTGGGTCAAACATGGATAAAAGAGCTGCATTCCAGAGGGGAGGGCAGTGACAGCCCTTGACATCTAAGCCACATTTCGAATGTAGCATCAAGGAGCCCTAGTGAAACCGGAATCAATGGGAATCGGGGGAAATTCCCTGATAGTTGAAGTCATAGCTCTCACTAAATAAGATGGTTGTGGTTGTTGGAGTCAATCATCTCAGCTCCAGGACATCTCTGCAGGAGTTCCTCAGGGTAGTGTCCTAGACCCAACCATCTTCAGCTGCTTCATTAACGACTTTCCCTCCATCACAAGGTCAGGAGTGGGGACTGCCAATGTTGTACCTGCAGTAGAAACAAGTTCAGGAAGCTTTCCTTTCCTGACATCCACCTGGGGGAGTAACAGTACTGTTTACAGAGAGGGCCAAGTCACAGCAAGTTCATGGCCTCATGTCTTCATCTAACCTTGTACATTACCTGCTGTAGGAGTGTTTGATGGAGACAGCGTAGAGAGAGCTTTACACTGAATCTAACTCAATGCTGCCCCTGTCCTGGAAGTGTTCAATGGGGACAGTGTCAATGCAGATTTAATTTCAGTTTAAAAGGAGTAGAAGGATCTTTACTCTGTATCTAATCCAATGATGGATCTGTCCTGGGAATGTTTGATAGGGACAGTTTCTAGGGAGCTTTCCATTCAGCTGAAAAGAGGGAGCTTTCCTCTGTATCTAACCCATACTGTCCCTGACCTGAAAGTGTCTGATGGAAAGAAAGCTCTACTTTCAGTTAAAAATAATAGAGCTTTGATTTCAGTTTAAAAGAGTAGAGAGAGCGTTACTCAATCTAAACCACGTGCAGCACTTGTCCTGGGAGTGTTGATAGGAATGGTGTAGAGGGAACATTACTCCATGATCCAAGTTGCAGCATTTGCTACTGTCACTGGGAGAAGTACACATTTCACTGGATTACTGCGCAATCCTCATGTCTATTACCTTGAAGGGACTGGAACAATCAGGAAGGTCAAGCAGCTTTCAGCAGCAGCTTGCTGGCTGCACCTTTGCTGTTGAAACAACAGGCAGCTGATCACAAACTAGGATTTGACGTGATCAGAGAGCGTAAATGCAGACTGTAAACAATATTTCTAAATCAGCGAGCCCTCCAGACATATTCATCTCCTGTACTGCTCTGGGTTGGATTGTTTAATTGCAGAGTGTAGGATCAATCTGAAGGATCACAACATGCGAATACCAGAACGTGGAGTTATTGCTTCCTTGGAATAAATATCAAGGGCAAATCAAGGTCATTTCTTTGCCTCACTTGGTCAACTCCTTCCTGCCTTGTGATGTGGAACAGTCATGGGGCGGGGAAGGAGTAGGGAAGGTGGAATGAGTACCCCTCAAACATGGATTGCCCTACATACGCACCTCCACCCCTCAGAACTAATGTTTCTTGTTGATGACCTAATGAAGGTTTCCAGCTTTTGCAGCTGATGGATTTTTAAAAAAAATGTCCATCTGATGCCAGATGGAGTTTAACGTATTCCCCTCCGACAGCGCGGTGCCCACCCCCCGCCTCAGCGCCGACCCTCCGACAGTGCGGCGCTCCCTCAGCGCCGACCCTCCGACAGTGCGGCGCTCCCTCAGCGCCGACTCTCCGACAGTGCGGCGCTCCCTCAGCGCCGACCCTCCGACAGTGCGGCGCTCCCTCAGCGCCGACCCTCCGACAGTGCGGCGCTCCCTCAGCGCCGACCCTCCGACAGTGCGGCGCTCCCTCAGCACTGACCCACCGACAGTGCGGCACTCCCTCAGCGCCGATCCTCCGACAGTGCGGCGCTCCCTCTGACAGTTCATTGACCTTCTAACAATGTGGCACTCCCTCATTATTGCCACCCATTGTTCTATAGCTCATGGACTCTGGTCCTGGGTATATTTGCTCACCTTGATAAGCTAGAACAAAAATAACCTGCTGTTTGGTCAGCACAGTGACTTCCATTGCAGAGAATCTGTAAGATCAGCAAGACATGGATCTCTCCCACAGCCTGTCAGCATCGGAGGTGATAGAGGCATTGGCAGGAGTTTGATCCAGTAACTCACTCAGGATACAGACTGCTCATTCTGCTGGTGTTAAGCTGGGACTGACCTGATTGCAGATTCATGGCTCATTGACAACTATTTCACAACTGGAAATAGGAGCATGATGATTTTTCCAGGAGGTATTTATTAAACACCAACCACTTTGCAATACTGTGGGAAATCCTCAAGAGAAAAAAGCAGTGTTACAATTAGCTGTGCAATGTAAGGCGAATGTTATGTATCCCCTCTCCTGAACCCCAACCAAATGGACAAAGGCCTAGTGTGCATACAGCGAGGAGGCAGAATGCAGTGCAGTGCAGTTGACACTACCCTCGCTGTGAGCAGACTCTTGCCACTGACTGTTGAAACAAGGCTGATGCCAGAGACCAAACCCATCCGGTGATTCAAGTGGAAAGCATTTTCAGGGCAGGAAGAAAAACAATTTAATCTTTCAAGAAAGTTAAACATTGCCCATTTCACTGGATAAAGTGCATGACTGCGCAAAACCGGCTCAATGTGACATGATTTAGAGGTGTGCAAAGTTTAGAGGGGTGTGGACAGAGTCAATGGGGAAACCGATTCCCCTTAGTTGAGGAGAGAATAACCAGGGGGCACAGTATGAAGGAAGGAGCCGGAGGGTTAGCAGGGGTTTGAGGATGGTTTCTTTCCCCACCCAGAGGCCAGTGGGTATCTAGAACTCACTGCCTAAAAGGGTGCTAGAGACAGGATACATCAAGCCATTACAGATGAATGCTTCAAATACCACAGAATCCAAGGTTATAGGCCAAGTGTTGGAGACGGGGATTAGAATAACTGGATGATTGAGTATTATAGATCCAAGGACCCTTGTCCAAACTGCAAACATCTCCTACTCATTGACATTGTGGGAAAGGGTTCTCCCCATTGACTCTGTCCACACCCCTCAAAACTTTGTCTGCCTCAGATCCCCCCCCCCCCTCAGCCTTCTCTACCCTAAGGAAAAGAACTGCAGCCTATCCAGTCTCCCTTCATCACTGAATCATTGCAGCCCAGGTAATAACTTTATTTCTCAGTCCTGCTGCCTTCAAGGGTCGATGGACACGTAAATGACCTTCTGATCCTCCACTTCCTCAGCTCCGATCACTCAGTCTATTCCTTGACCTTGTTCATCTCCCAAAATGCATCACCTCTCACTTTTCAGGGTCCAATTCCATTTGTCACTGTTGTCACCTGACCGTCCAGCCTTTCTGCTCCTGTAGTCTCAGGCTTTCCTCCTCACTATTTAGCACACTGCTGCTAATGTTCCTGTTACCTGTGAACGTACTGATCATCCCCCCCCTACAATCAGTCTCCATCATTAATGTACACGACAAACAGGAAGGGACTCAGCACTAAGCCCTGCAGCGTGCCACTGCACACAAGCGTCCTGTCACAATAACTCTCTCAGACCAGCATCCTCTGCTTCCTGCCACAAAGCCAACTTTGGATCCAATTTGCCAAACTGCCCTGGATCCCACAGGCTCTTAGCTTCAGAACCAGTCTTCCATGTTTGACTAAAGTTCATGTAGACTATGTCCATTTCATTACCCTCAGCTCCACATCTCATTACCTCTTCGAGAACTTCAACCACGTTTGTTCGACATGATCTTCCCTTTCAAAGCCACACTGACTATCCTTATTTAATCCTAGTCTCTCCAACTGGAGGTTAATTCTGACCCTCAGAATTCCCTTTCCCCCACTACAGCTGTTATCATTCACTGGTCTGGAGCTTCCTGGTTTATCCCTACTACCCTTCTTGAATGATGGTACCACATTAGATGTCCTCCAGTCCCCCCGAACTCCTCCTGTAGCCAGAAAAGATTGAAAATTTAGTCGAATGAATTGCTCTCTCAAACACCCAACATAAAAGTGATGGGCAGCAAGGCATTAGTCTCTACTATACGATAGTTCCATATCTCCCATCAACTCAGCCTCAGGGTTCATTTCAACAATGTGCATAAAATCTATTGCAACCAATTGTGTGCTCAATGGCTGTCAAGCCTTGGGTCTGCAATGAACACAAGTCCTTGTGTGTGAATTGCAGAAAGCTGTATGCAGCTACAGCAGGTAATAGGGAAGGCATTGGTATTTACTGCTAAAGAAATAAAATATAGGAGTAGAGAAGTGTTGCAGCAACTGTACAAGGCATTAGTGAGACCGCATTTGGAGCGTTGCATACAATTTGGTCCCCTTACTCAAGGAGGGATGTATTTGCAGTGGAGGCAGTTCAGAGGTGATTGACCAGATTGACCCCAGAGATGAAGGGTTTGCCTTCTGAAGGGAGATTGACCAGTTTCGACCTGTACTCTCTGGAGCTAAGGAGGACGAGAGGAGACCCTTTTGAGGTATAGAAGATGCTAAAGGGGATTGACAAAGCAAGTGGCCTCATGTGAGGGAATCTACAATACGAGGTCATAGTTTTAGATAAGAGATAGCAGATTAAAAACAGAGATGAGGAGAAAATTACTTCTCTCAAAGGATTGTGAATCTGTAGAGTTCATGCCCTAGAATGCTGTGGACACGGAGATATTGAGTAAATTTGAGGAGGAGATAGACAGATCTTTAACTCGTCATAACTTGAAGGGTTATGGAGAGCAGTCAGGAAAGTGGAGTGGAGGTGCAGATGAGATCAGCCATGATAGTGTTAAACGGCAGAGCAGACTCAAGGGGCTGAATGGCCTCCTCCTAACCCTAGCTCTCATGGTCTTCACTTGATTGGCTCAAACACAGCATGAAAAATCAGGAATGTTACTGACAGATGGGAAAGAGCATTAATGTCTCCCCCACTGCAAGGTGACTGAATGGTTGGCAGGTTTTGAAGGGGAATTGCATGTGCTGAGAACAACCAAGGTTGTAGCTGAACAAGGTGAATAATCAGCGGTACTAATCTGTCTCTGGCTGCTCTCAAACTGGGTCACAGAGACTGGTGCCGCACTCTGACAGTTTTACTGCACTGTAACTTGACATGATACAGTGATCGGTTGATGGGCCCACGACCGAGATAATCAAAGCCCTGATCCTAAATACTACGCAAGAATGCTCAGAAGGATAGACTTAATAAAATTAAACTCAGAAACTGGAGCATTACTTGAGTCACATAGGTTCCTAACAGGGAAAATAACCCTGTCTCTAGAACTTGGGTTAAACATATAGTTAAATTCTATTTTCAGACAAATAATTTTTGTTGCAACCAACTATTCCTTAGGATTTCCTCCTGGATGAACATATTTATCCTGTTCTGAAGAAGGGTCACCAGACTTGAAACCTTAATTCTATTTTCTCCTACAGAGTCTCTCCAGTAATTTCAGTTTTTATTTCAGATCTCTGCAGTTCTTTGTTTTAGTAGTCTAATGGGGTTGGGAAGTTCTGAATAGAAAGTCAGTGGGATATTGTGAGATGTCTGAGATGTTGTGCTGAGCTCTAGTTAGACACAGTCTATAGTAACTGTGGGGGTGGGAGTTGGAGTCCTAATAGCAAGCTGGGAGCCAAGATGTGGAGGTGCCCGTGTCGGACTAGGGTGGACAATGTCAGAAGTCACATAGCACCAGGTTATAGTCCAACAGGTTTATATGAAATCACAAGCTTTCGGAGCATTTCTCCTGCATCAGGTGAAGTGAAGGGGCAGCACTCCGAAAACCTGTGATTTCATACAAACCTGTTGGACTATAACCTGGTGTCGTGTGACTTCTGACCATGTTGCGGAGGAAGTGTCATCAAGTAGCTATAGGAGTCTGGTCAATAGCCCAGAAATGGTGATGGAGAGGTCAAGGCAGGGAAAGGAGAATTGGAGATGCATCATGTGATGGTGACAGAAAAGGTAGAGACTAGAAGCAAATCAGTCACCGTTTCCATTTACAGGCAAGAGCAGGAAATGTCACTGAAACAGTCAATGTACCCAAAAAAAAGATGGAAGAGATATGACTGGGACTGGAACGAACACTCCAGCTCTTACAGAAAGGCACAAAGCTTGGTGTTCCCTGGGAAATGGCATTAATTAGAGAAAATGGATAAAATTAAAGCAGCTGTACTGGTGAAAATGTTGACCAAAGGTCACACAGCCAAATCATTAACTTGGTTTCTCTCTACAGACACGGTCAGAACTGCAAACTATTTTCTGATTTCCAGCAGCCACAATGTTTGACTTTTCTCAAATAACGGAGTCAGGATTTGGGCACAACCCTCTCCGAGAAGATAAACTGATTTTGGAGTGCCCACTAGACAGACGGAGCAGAATGTCACTGCAGTTCAAAGGGTTAAACCGGAGGACAGTTTGCTTGGCATTAGCCCGAGTTCAGAATGTGAAGGGGCAATCTCTTCAAAACATTTAAATTGTTCAAAAAGATTTGATAAGGTAGATAAAGAGAAAGGTTTGCCTCAAGTCCCACTCTGACTCCAGTGTTAGGCCATTCAGGAGTGAAATCAGGAAGTGCATATTCTCACCAGGAACCAATGGAAATCTGGAACTCTCCCGCCTCAGGCGACTGACTGTGTGGAGTTTGCACATTCTCCCAGTGTCTGCGTGGGTTTCCTCCGGGTGCTCTGGTTTCCTCCCACAGTCCAAAAGACGTGCAGGTCAGGTGAATTGGCCATGCTAAATTGCCCGTAGTGATAGGTAAGGGGTAAATGTAGGGGTATGGGTGGGTTGCGCTTTGGCGGGTCGGTGTGGACATGTTGGGCCGAAGGGCCTGTTTCCACACTGTAATGTAATCTAATCTCCCAGAAATGCTTGGAGCTGCTGGAGTATTCACACCTTCAAGATCAGCAGTTTTTCCCTTTGGAGGGAGTACTGTAAAAGGATTTGAGATACATATCAGTCTCTGACTGAACAACAGACTTGGAGAGTAAATGGTTCATCTTCAAACAGTGAAGGGGAGGACTTGACTCCCAGCCTTACACCCCTCTGCCCACCATAAACTTTGGAATAAAGTTATAATGTGGAAGCACAGAGACGCACAACTTGGGAGTGAATGTCACGCTGGCTGGGTTGCGTTGGCAGAGATCAGTTCAGGGAGCGTGAAGGATTGGTATGCAGGACTGCAAAGGAAACCAAACAGAAGTGTTCCTATTTTTAAGGTGGTTAAGCATTCAGTGACGTTGTTAATGGGGCACAGGTGAGAGTACAAAGGTGATGTATTTAAGAAAGAAGAATAAAGACAGGTAATGTAAACTAAATGGCAGACTCCAGTGGTGATGGAGACAGAAATACTTGAGTTCACACACATTAATCTTTTTAAGTGGGAGCTAAAAGGATAAGCTGGGTAAGTTATTAAAAAGCATACAGTACAAGATACAAACCCAAAGCAGTTATATAAAACCTTCATAAATCACTTGTTAAACCTCAGCAAGATTAGATGTTCAAGTCTGGGGAGAATATCATCTGACTACACAGATAGATAGTAGGAGTACCAATAGCCCAGATCAGGCTAATTGGCCTATAATTTCTGCATCACTCCCTTCTTAACCAGGGCTATTACATTAGCAATTTTCCCTGACTCCACCCCCATCCACCCATTGTACTCTTTGCTACCTTTTCCTACCCTCCTCTCTGACCTGTCACCCCCAACCCCACTCACCTATTGTACTCTATGCTACTTTCTCCCCACCCCCACCCTCCTCTCATTTATCTCTCCACCCTTCAGGCACTCTGCCTCCATTCCTGATTAGATTAGATTACATTACATTACAGTGTGGAAACAGGCCCTTCAGCCCAACAAGTCCACACCGACCCGCCGAAGCGCAACCCACCCATACCCCTACGTTTACCCCTTATCTAACACTACGGACAATTTAGTATGGCCAATTCACCTGACCTGCACATCTTTGGACTGTGGGAGGAAACCAGAGCACCCAGAGGAAACCCACGCAGACACGGGGAGAATGTGCAAACTCCACACAGTCAGTCGCCTGAGGCAGGAATTGAACCCAGGTCTCTGGCGCTGTGAGGCAGCAGTGCTAACCACTGTGCCTCCGTGCTGCCCACTAATGAAGGGCTTTTGCCCGAAACATCAATTTTCCTGCTCCTCGGATGCTGCCTGAACTGCTGTGCTTTTCCAGCACCACTCTAACCCACTGATTCACTATCAATGCCTCCACAAGCTCCTCAGTTATCTCTTTCAGAACCCTGGGCTGGAGTCCAACCAGTCTGGGAGATTTCCCCACCTTCAGACCCCTCAGTTTCATCAGTACCTTCTCCTCAGTGATGGCCACTACACTCACTTCTGCCCCCTGAATTTTGTACTAGACCTTGAATTGGGGAATGAGCCTGGCCACGTGATTGAAGTTTCAGTGGGGAAGCATTTGAGATAGTGATCATAGTTCCATAAATTTTAAATTAATCATGGATAAAGAGAAGACTGATCCTTGGGTGAGTGTTAAATGGAGGGAAGGCCAATTCCAACAGTATAAGGGCAGGCACTGGAGAAATTAGGCTGGGGGCAGCTGTTTGAAGGTAAACCCATATCTGACACATGGGAGTTTTTAAAAGGTCTGTTGATCAGAGTTCAGGACCAACATGTTCCTGTGAGAATAGCAAGAATCAGGAAGCTTGGAGGATGAGATATTGAAAGTTTAGTCAAAAAGAAAAAAAATGGTAGCATACATAAGATTTTGGAAACTGATATCGGTCAAGGTCCTTGAGGGATATAAAGGAAGCAGGAAAGAAATTACAAATAGAATTAAGAGGGCTAAAAGGGGCCATGGAATATCCTCAGCAGGTAGAATGAAGGAGAATCTCAAGGCAGGAGGGCGGCACGATGGCTCAGTGGTTAGCACAGCTGCCTCACAAGGCCAGGGACCCCGGTTCAATTCCAGCCTCGGGTGACTGTCTGTGTGGAGTTTGCACATTCTCCCCGTGTCTGTGTGAGTTTCCTCCGGATGCTCCAGTTCCCTCCAGTCCAAAGATGTGCAGGTTAGGTGAACTGGCTGTGCTAAATTGCCCAGTGTTCAGGGATGTGTAGGTTAGGTGCATTAGTTAGGAGTAAATATAGGATAATAGGGCAGAGAAATGGGTCTACGTTAGTTACTCTTCAGGGAGTTGGTGTGGACTAGTTGGGCCGAATGGCCTATTTCCACACTATAGGGAATCTATGAAATTAGGAGTATTAGGGTAGCTAGGGAAAGGATAGGTCCACTCAAAGATAAAGGATGAATTCTACGCATGGAACTAGAGAAAGCGGGGAGGTCCTTAATGGGTATTTTGCATCGTTATTCACTGAGAAGGACATGGATGATGGGAAGATTAGGGAGGGGTATAGCGATCTTCTGGGGCATGTCAATCTTGAGGTGGTAGTGGTGGTGCTGGATGTCTTGAAAAATATTGAGGTGGATAAGTCCCCAGAGCCTAATGGATCCACCCCAGGATACTGAAGGTAGTGAAGGAAGGATTCACTGGGACCTTGACAGAGACCTTTGTATCCTCTTTAGCCACAGGCAAGGTCCAGAAGAGTGAAGAATGGTCAGCTACAGGAATAATCCAGGAAATGAAAGGATGGACAGGCATACGTCAGTGGTAGGGAAATTATTGGAGAAGATCCTTAGGGACAGTCAGCACGGCTTTGTGCAGGGGACATCTTGTCTCACAAATGTGATTAGAGTTTTTTGAGGAAGTGATGAAGATAATTGGTGAGGGTAGTGGATGCAGTCTACATTGACATTATTAAAGCATTTGACAAGGTCCCTCATAATAGGTTGGTCCAAAAGATTAAGTCACATGGGATCCACTGTGAGCTGGGAAGTTGAATACAAGTTGGTTTGCCCATAGAAGCCAGAGGGTAGTTGTGGAGGGGGGTGTGCCTGTCTGGAGGGCTGGGTCCAGTGGTGTTCCACAAAAATCAATGCTGGGACCTCTGTTGTTTGTCAAATAAATAAATGATTTGGATTAAAACATAAGTGGTCTGATTAGTAAGTCTGCAGATGGCACAAAAATCGGTGTAGTTGTGGATAGTGAGTAAGATTGTCAAAGGATACAGCAGGATATAAATGCAGTTGGAAAGCTGGATGGAAAATTGAGAAAGGGATTCTAAACTGGACAAGTGTGAGGGGGAGGTATTTTGGGAGGTCAAATGCAAGAGGAAAGTATCCAGTAAATGGCAGGACCCTGCATTGATATTCCGGGGGATCCTGAAGCACAAATCCATTGCTCCCTGAAAGTGGGAACCCAAGTGGGTAAGGGAGTAAGGAAAGCATATGATAGGCTCGCTTTAATTGGTCAGGGCATGGAGGATAAACGTTGGCAAGTTATGTTGCAGTTGTATACAACTTTAGTTAGGCCACATTTGGAGTATTGTGTGCAGTCCTGGTAGTGACTCTCGCGGCTGGTTGAGAATGTTTTGGAAATGGTACAAAGTAGGATTAGTGGGATGTTTGAGGAGAAAGTGAGGTCTGCAGATGCTGGAGATCAGAGATGGAAATGTGTTGCTGGAAAAGCGCAGCAGGTCAGGCAGCATCCAGGGAACAGAAGAATCGACATTTCGGGCATTAGCCCTTCTTCAGGAGGGCTTCTGAAGAAGGGCTAATGCCCGAAACGTCGATTCTCCTGTTCCCTAGATGCTGCCTGACCTGCTGCGCTTTTCCAGCAACACATTTCCATCTTAGTGGGATGTTGCCTGGTTTGAGCTTTGTTGGCTACACGGAGAGGTTGGACAAACGAACTGTTTTCACTACAGCGTCAGAGGCTGAGGGATGACCTGGTAGAAATGTATAAAGTTATGACAGGCATAGATAGGGTGACGTATTTTGGAGTATTTTTACAAGGGGTAGAAATGTTAAATACTAGGGGCATATGTTTAAGGTAAGGGGGGGTTGGGAAGAGAGAGGTATTATGGAGATGTGGGAGGAATGTTTGTTACACAGAGGGTGGTAGGTGTCTACAACTTGCTACCAGGGGAGGTGATAGAAGCTGATATGGTAGTAATGTTTTATGAGGCATTTAGACAGACATGGCCAGGCAGGGAATAGACAGATATGGCCCACATGAAGGCAGATGGGTTTGGCTTAGAATGGTCAGCATAGACATGGCGGATCAAAGGGTCTGATCCTGTGTTGTACTGTATTGACGAGTAGCCCTTCCTCATATTGATATGATTGGTGATGTACACTTTGACAGTGCTGGGAAAAGCATTTGAGAAACTATTGAATGTTGTAATAGAGAGACAGTGAGGGCATAGAACAAAAGAATTGAGAGCTGAGGCCTTTTGACCCCTTAAATATAATCCATTGTTTAACAAAGACCATGGCTGATCAGATGATGATCTCAACACCACAATCCAAACTACTCCAATAAACTCATTCCATCATTTATTCAAAAACGGATCAAGATTTGGGGAGAGCAGGTCCACTCATGATCCTGAGAGAAATAAGTTCGCTATATCTCTGCCTGAAATGGGTGACCTTTCATTTTTAACTGTGCTCCTAGCCTGAAAGACCTCCACACATCCTGTCACATGGAAGTGTCTTTTATTCAAGGATGAAGTCTAAATGGACTGAATGAGTTCCTTCATCCATGACTACCTGGTGATGTTTGTAAGCTGGCAAAGAAGCAGGGTGACTGGCCTCCAACCCATGGTCCATGTATTACTGGGTGAGGTATGAGGTGCCAACAGCTGGTATTACAGACCAATGACTGATCCATGCTTAAACCCTGCTGCCACTCCAGTCTCGACTCAGGGAGGTGGGGGGGTCAATCCACACAGGTAAGGTGTATACTTAACTTCTCTGTGCAGACAGAGGGTGGGAGTGTGAGAGCGTGTCCGCGAGACAGTGCAGTTGGGTGACCAGCAGATTTGGTGACCTCCACTTTAGACATCAAGATATCAGGGTCAGAGGAGAAAAGGCAGATACAGATTAGCACAATTTAATGATGCAATGTCACTTTACACCTCCGGCAACTCAGTAATGACAAGTAGGACAAGAGGTTTATTCACTGTGCATTTCAGTTGGTACTCCTTCAGAATTCCACTATTACTTAGTCAGGTTAGAAGATCAATTGGAAACTCAGGCCAGGCTTTCACAATAACCTCCTGCTTTTATTGCTTAACATTGGGCTATAGTTATCTCCTTTATTCTCATAGGAAATGCTGGGGAACCTCAGCAGGTCTGGCAGTATTTGTGGAGAGAGAAATAAAATTAATGTTTGAGTCCAACAACTCTTCAGAATATCTTCATCCCTGTTCTGCGTTTGTCTATGTATCCTTTCCTAACACACTTGTAGGAGCACCACACAAAGTCATTTCAGCAAACCGAGGCCACAGTCAGACAGAACGCTCCGGGATCATGAAAACTCTCATTGCTGTCAGCTAATCTCTGGCCCCTCTTCTGAAAGTGCTGATCCAAGTACAGCAGCTCAATCAATAATACCCATTCCCCTCTGGTGTCTCTCGTGTGTCCATTCTTCACAGGTCACCCTGATAAGCAGTGTCAACAGGCCAGGGAAAGCAAGTACAATTCAACCCTTCTCTAACCCTAACGGTCCGTACAATTGAGGTCACTGGACAGAGATTAGGAGCAGACATCTCAGTACCAGCACATACCAGATCCTTCTTGTCACCTTGCCTACCATCAGGTCACTCAAATAGAGATTGAGCCTCCGACCCATGTGCATATGGCCTGTCCCCAGTCACACTGTAATCACAATCACCATTCTGGTCCAGTGGAGAAACGAGAGAGGAGATATATTAGTGATAACGTTAAATAGCCTGTTGGCAATGTCACTAGGAAATCAGATGTGGAGGTGCAGGTGTTGGGCTGGGGTGGACAAGGTCAGAGGTTGCATGACACCAAGTTATAGTCCAACAGGTTTATTTGAAATCACAAGCTTTCCTTCATCAGGTGACGTAAAGGAGCAGCGCTTGGCAAGCTTGTGATTTCAAACAGACCAGTTAGACCACAAGCTGGTGTCATGTAACTTCTTAGTAAATCAGAGAGAGCCGGTAATCATCCTGGAGAATTGGATTCAGATCTCACCACAGCAGCTGGTGGAATTTAAACTTGATAAAAAATCAAGAATTAAAAGTCTAATGAGAAAATTTTATTTAAGTAACTGCAATTCAAATTCAAATTAATTCAGAGAGAAAGAAAGACTTAGAATCTTACTATATGTGAAAGAAATATTCTTGAATGCAGTCCCTGCACGAATGGAGGAAACATGGCTGCCGATTCTGACACAGCAAGATGCACAAATTGCAATGTGATTCCACAATCTCAGTTTCGATGATTATGATTAAGGAATAAATACTGGCTCACAACAGCAGGAGACCTCCCCTGATCTAGTCAAAGGAACTATGATCTTTTACATTCAACTGAGGGTAACTAGCCACTGGTTTAATATCTCAGCTGGTAGCATCTCTGACAGCGCGGCGCTCCCTCTGCACTGACCCTCTGACAGAACAGCGCTCCCTCTGCACTGACCCTCTGACAGTGTGGTACTCCCTCTGACAGCGCGGCGGTCCCTCAGCACTGACCCTCTGACATTGTGGTACTCCCTCTGACAGCGCGGTACTCCCTCTGACAGCGCGGCAGTCCCTCAGCACTGACCCTCTGACAGCGCGGCACTCCCTCAGCACTGACCCTCTGACAGCGCGGCAGTCCCTCAGCACTGACCCTCTGACAGCGCGGCAGTCCCTCTGACAGCACAGCGCTCCCTCAGCACTGACCCTCTGACAGCGCGGCAGTCCCTCAGCACTGACCCTCTGACAGCGCGGCGGTCCCTCTGACAGCGCAGCGCTCCCTCAGCACTGACCCTCTGACAGCGTGGCGCTCCCTCTGCACTGACCCTCTGACAGCGCGGCGCTCCCTCAGCACTGACCTCTGACAGCGCGGCGCTCCCTCAGCACTGACCCTCTGACAGCGCAGTGCTCCCTCAGCACTGATCCTCCGACAGCACCATGCTCCATCAGCACTGACCCTCTGACAGCGCGGCGCTCCCTCTGCACTGACCCTCTGACAGCACGGCACTCCCTCAGCACTGACCCTCCGACAGCGCAGGACTCCCCCCACACTCCACTGACAGCATTATCCTAGATTGCAGTCTCTAATATGGAATTGAGCCTAACCCCATGAGCTCCTAAACCAGAGGGGAGTATTAGTCCTCGAGCACCTGCTGAGAGTATTTGTTGTTTCTCATGGTACTATGTATAATGCATTGTTAATTAGATATCCAGCAGCAGCGTTTCAAAGGGATGGCCTGACGAACATCTAGTGTTAACTGTCTCACTCTCCTAGCTAGGAATAACAACTGGACTGATATCTGGCCCATGCGCATCTCCTTTTGAAAAGCTTGTCAGCATCATCTAAATGTTTGCCACAGCATGGACCAAGACTGCCAGGAAAGAAGTGCAAACTGGGAGGGCGATGGGAAAAAAAAAAGAGTACGCAGGGAAATATTACATATCTGCATTACTCCACAACACACAAAAACACTGTGCATAGCAGTTTGCAATTACAACACAAAGGGTCAAGTTGTAAGTTTTAGCAATGAATCCAGCTTTGTATTAGTGGTCACCACAATCAGCTGAACTTTAAAAAAAAAGTGTGTTACAGATTCAAATTGCAATACACAATAGGATGAAGGAGCCCTGGGAAAGAATTAGGAGGCAGTAATCTAATCAGATAAACTCCGTATCAGATTACTTTCTTTAATTCTCTTTTGGGTATTTGGTTTGTGGAATAATCTACTTACTGATCTCATACCTGCACTCACAGATGAAATTATTCTTTGGTAACTTTAGCTTTGCTGTCCAGCGTATGGAGCTTTTATTTCAGGATTACTTAACAATTTAAAAATGTCTTTCTACGTTAATATTTCTAAGTTGCCAGCCCTCAAGGTGAGTTCCTGTTGGAGTGCTACAGCATCCCATTGCCCAGAAGCTAGCAAACAGTCATTTCAGCGTACTGAAGGAAGATCAGACGGATGGCAGAATTTCACAGCGCTCTTGGTCGAGGAGACCAGGTCTGAGTGCAGCATGGGAAAGCACTGTGCCAGGGTGTCACTGGGCATGTCATGAATTGTATTCCCTAAAGGAAAATCCTGGCACACTGTTATCATACACAAGCTAAGGCAGCAAATGGAAGATCCAGCAAAGTTAGGGAAAAAAGTTGCTTAAAATGCCTCAAGATAGTAAACTTAGTCCAAGATTATCTATAAATATTACTGCAGAAATAGAAGCAAAAACTTAAATGGATATGAGAAATGAATTAAACTTGAAACAAATGCCAGCATCAAAATGGCATTCAAAAATAAATCAAGCAATATTTAGAATATTTACCTCTCAGGACAGGTTGAAGCAGGATGAGGTTGCACAAATTAGAGTTGAGAGTGTGGTGCTGGAAAAGCACAGCAGGTCGGGCAGCATCCGAGGAGCAGGAGAATCGACATTTCAGGCATAAGCCCTTCATCAGGGATGCCCCTCTTCACAGCATTCAAAGCACAGGTTTAAACAAAGTAAAAAAAGTTTGCATTTCTATACAGCTTTTGATGATCTCAAGATTTTCAAAAGCTTCTTGCAACTAATTAAGTAATTTTAAAGTGCAGTCTAATGTAAGGCTAAACATTATTAAAGTCTCTGACCAGGACAAAAGATGGAACAAGACTGCAATCCAGGCTGTCAGAAATTCAGTAAACAAAGGAGACAATGGCCCATTGTTAAGCGCAGTTACAAAACAAAGATAAGATTAGGTATCTTGCTGAAACAGTTCCGCTAACAGAACTAAGTGGAGTCTGGAAATCTGCTACACCACATCGTAAAGCTGCTTTCAGACATCTCTTCAGTGCCCCAGATTCATAGCCCTCGTTGCCTGTGCCAACACCTAACAGAGGCAGACCAGAGTTTCACCAATATTTCATTTTACTGTTACCAGCAAACAACGAGGCTACATTTCCCAAATCAGCTGCACAGAATGAGGGAGCTCCAGCACAACACAATCCCAAATACAGCATGCATTTATATCACAATTTCAACATCCTAAAAACACAGCAGGAGTGTAAATAAGGTAGAAACTGACATGGAATCACTCAAGGAGATGTTCAGACAGGTGATCAAATGCTGGGTAAAGGATGTAGGTTTTATGAATGATCTTAAAAAGAGAAAGAGGCACAAGGAGGTTTAGTGAGGGACAGTTTAAGTGGGGGAGTGCAGAGATCTTAGAGTTGTAGGGCTTTTAAAAACATATTTATTCATAGGATATGGATGTTGCTGGCTGCTCCAGCATTTATTTCATAGATTTAATTTCATAGGAGCAGGAGTAGGCCATTCAGCCCATCCAGCCTGCTCCGCCATTAAGATCATGGCTAATCTATCATTGTCTCAGCTCCTCCTACCTGCATTATCCCCATAATCTTTAATTCCCCTACCATGCAAAAACCCATCCAACTGTCTCTTGAATATATTTAATGAAGCTGCCTCTACTGCTTCCTTGGACAGAGATTTCCATAGATACACTACTCTCTGGGAAAAGCAGTTCCTCGTCATCTCTGTCCTAAATCTATTCCCCCTAACCTTGAGGCCATGTTCCCTAGTCCTAGTCTCACCCACCAGCGGAAACAACTTGGCTGCCTCTATCTTATCAATCCCTTTCATATGTTTCTGTGAGATCCCCTCTCATTCTTCTAAATACTACTGAGTACAGTCCCAGGCGGCTCAACCACTCCTCATCTCAGGAATCAATCTGGTGACCGCACTCTGCACCCTCTCCAGTGCCAGTATATCCTTCCTCAAGTAAGGAGACCAGAACTGCACACAATTCTCCAGGTGCAGCCTCACCAACACTTTGTACAATCACAGCAGAACCTCCCTGCTCTTCAATTTAATCCCTCTCGCAATAAAAGCCAATATCCCGTTTGCCTTCCTGATTACCTGTTGCAATGCAAATCAACTTTTAGCAATTCACGTATGAACCCTCCTAAGTGCCTCTGCACAATAGCATGCTGCAACCTTTCACCATTTAAGTAATACTATTTTAAGAATAATTTTAATTCTTATTCATCCCCCTTTGTATTCTCTTCGAAACTGATAAAATTATAACAGGACAAAATAGGGTAAACACAGAAAAGACATTCCTGATGACTTGGGAGTCCAAAACCAACGGTCACAGTCTAACGATAGGGGGTGGGTCATTTAGGACTGAGTGGTGAAATTTCTTCACCCAGAGAACAGGGAGCCTGGGGAATTCTCCGTCACAGAAAGCAGTTGAGGCCAAAACATTGAATGTTTTCAAAATGTAGTTAGATATAGTACTTACGGCTAAAGGGATTAAAGGGTATGGGGAGAAGGCAGAGACAGGAGAGTGAGTTGGATGGTCAGCCCTGATCAGATTGAATGACAGAGCAGGCTGGAAGGGCCATATGGCCCACTCCTATTTTTTACATTTCTACCCATACTCGCCTGAGGGCCATGAAGAGTCAGGCACATTGCTGTGGGTCTGGAGTCACAGCGTTGGCCAGATCAGGCAAGGACAGTAGGTTTCTTTCACTGAAGCTGAAAATATGCTGCTGGAAAAGCACAGCAGGTCAGGCAGCATCCAAGGAACAGGAGAATCGACGTTTCGGGCATAAGCCCTTCTTTCACTGAAGGACATTAGTGAACTAGCTGGGTTTTTATGACAATTAACAGCGGATTCATTAAGGTAGGTAAAAACAACGACTGCAGATGCTGGAAACCAGATTCTGGATGAGTGGTGCTGGAAAAGCACAGCAGTTCAGGCAGCATCTGAGGAGCTTCGAAATCGACGTTTCGGGCAAAAGCCCTTCATCAGGAATAAAGGCAGCATAGAGTACAATGGGTGAGTGGGGGAGGGGATGAAGGTGATAGGTCAGGGAGGAGGGTGGAGTGGATAGGTGGAAAAGAAGATAGGCAGGTAGGACAAGTCATTGGACTTGATTAAGTCAGCTTTTTGAACAGATTTTTACTGAATTCAAATGTCACCATCTGCCCTGCTGGATCCTAACCCATGCCCCCCAGGACATTAGGCTGAGCTCTCGATTACTAGCCCAGTGAAACAACGTCAAGGAACAGGAACATGTGAATTTTAAAGCTGAGGTTTTAAGCTGGACCAGGAGCCAACATGAATTACCAAGTGCTGGAGGTAACTAAGTGCAGCATGTGTGACACACAGCAGACACACACAGGACTGACCCTTGATCAAGATGTCCATTTGAAGACGACAAAGTGCAGTGGAAAACAACCTGCATAGGGAGGGATCACTCACCTCATCTACAGAGATTGGCAGGATTATCCGACTGAAAGAGAGGAAAAATAAATAAATGAATGTTTGAACTCAAACAGGTACCCGCCCCCACACAGGAGATTTACTTTCCAAATGTTCACACACTCGGCTGCATCTCGGGGTTTTTTTTTAAAACCAAGAGGACGACAATCAAACAGGCACATGTGTACACTCCCACTCACCACATCCTTCAGCCTGACATTGTGAAACCTGCCTTGAAACCACTGCCAGGACTTGCCCCATTGAACTATTTTTGCTCCTCCACCACACCCCACCCCCGAAAAAAAAACCTCTCTTCTGCTAACAGAGCAAAGGTGGAGACTGAGGGAGGGAGGGGGAAGATGGAGCGGAGGAAAACTCTCCACATTAGTCCACCTGGTGAACGTGTTCTCTCACTATCAGGCAATTCAGCCCACCTATGCAATGCCAGCATGTCAGAGCTGTCTCTTTATATCACCCTATTGGCATATCCTTTTTCCTTCCTCGTGTTTATCCAACTTCCTAAGTACACGTATACCATTCACCCTGACCCACCCCATAGAGGGTACATTCTGCCCACCAGTTTCCCCTGAATCCCGAGGGATTTGTACATGACTGATATAGATGAACTCTTCCCCTTGCCAGAGGTGCTACCCTGATCAGAGTCCTTCCACCATACTCTCTTTATTTCAGATTTCCAGGATCCACAGGATTTTGTGTGTGTGTTAGGCTTAAGGTCCTTTGCTCTGGACTATGCCACTCAGAGAACCATCTCTCCACATGGGTATTTTCAAACATGTTTTCATGGTATTTGGGTATCACTGGCAAGACCAGCATTTACTGCATCACCCCTAGCTGCCCATGAACTAATTCAGGGAGATCATTGCAGAAGGTAGTTAGGAACCAACCTCATGCAATGGGCTCAGTCACGTGTGGCCAGGATGCCCCTTAACTGACATCTGATCATTTGCACATTCTTGTGTCTGAGAGCTCACTGTGTGTAAAGAGACTGTGACATTTCCTACATTATAATAGTGGCTATAGCTGAAAAATACTTAAAGAAAGATTGTAAGGGGAGAGACCCAGCAGGTTTGGCAGCAACTGTGGAGAGAGAAACAGGGATAATGTTGAGTCCGATATGATTCCATTACTGTGAAGTGCTTTGAAATGACCCAAGGCTTTGAAAGGCGCTGCAGAAACGCAGGCGCTGGAAAAGCACAGCCAGTGACTTTTCCAGTGCTACACTTTTTGACTCTGATGGCCAGCATCTGCAGTCCTCACTCTCTCCACTGCAGAAATGCAAGTCATCCTTCGGTTTGTTTCTGTTCCTTTGATTACTGAGTGGCCAAACAAGGAGTGCACCCATCTGCTGGTGAGTCTCTGGCAGTCTGCAGAGTTCAGGAAGGCTGCAGTGTTACAAGTGTGAATAACAGAGGCTAATGGGAGAGGATCAGACAATGGGTTGCAAAAGGCGAGGTAGTGAGGAGGAGGCAGACAGACAGATTGACAGACACTGAGATAGAGGACACAAGTCTCCATTCCAACCCCCACCATACATTAGCAAGTGGCAAACAATCAAAATTGTACAGACTACTCAAGTCATCAGATCTGCTCTGGCCACTGCTCGACCCAGAGCCTCCCTATAGTAAACTACTTACAGACAGGAATTCACCATTGTTCACACGCTAACACCACGTTGCTCAGTTGTTGAAAGACCTGCATTTCTAATTAGAGAGAAACCTCAAACATGATGCTGCAGTAATGTAACAAGTTCAGGCAGTTTAACAAATAGCCAGTGAAAAGAAAGAGCAGGAAACCACTCAGCCCATCATTCAAAAGTATCACAGTGGATCTTCAATTTCATTGCCTCCATACCCCTCGATTCTCATGGTAACAAAACAAATTCCCAACCACCCCTATCTGCAACAACTGAGCAAGAGCCACATTCTGGGTCAAGAACACCAAAGACCCTCAATCCTCAGTGAGGACAATTCTCGCCCCTCATGCTGGAGCCTGCTTTATCATGAAACTGACCCCTAGCTCCATACTGTCAGCTAGGGGGAAAACAATCTTTCAGCACCTCCCCAAGCAAAATGTTATATTCCTCTACACCACCACAAACACTCCCAGCATGGGGTTAGATACAGAGTAAAGCCCTCTCTATACAATCCCCCAGACACTCCCCAGTGGATGGGAATACAGCCCGAGCTTATCTAGTTTCCCTTCATAGAGAAACTGCTGTAGAAACCCAGGCAACCTCCTGGTAAATCTCCAGCGGAATCCCCTCCAGGGTAATCACATCCTTCCTATAGTCAGGGGACCAGCACTGCACACAGTACTCCAGCTGGGGCTTAATCAAAGTCCTGTACAGCTCCAGCATCACCTCCCTGTTCTTATGTTTGCCATGACTAATAAAGGTAAGGGTCCAACATACCTTCTTAACCACTCTATTAACCCTGGACTACTGCCTTCAGGAACCTGTGGACAATTAGCCCAAGACGCCGCTGCTCCCCTGACCTTCTCGGTGCTTGCCAAGGACAGTAACAAGGTCTTTTTAAGAGTCATACTTCCGAGGTATCTTCATAGTGTCCTGAAGATCCAACTTTGGAAAGACCACCCCCCACCCCCCAACCCCCAACCCAAAACCCTCCTTAAGACTGAGGTTAGAATGGACAGGAGGGGGTTCTGGAACAGGGCACTGTTTCAGGAGGAGTGGCTGATCATTTAGGACTGAAATGAGAAATGACCTCACTCAAAAGGGTGAGAAGGTTATGGACACTCCATCATTGCAAGGGAGCGGAGAGAGATATTGTGGGGTGGGGTGTGGGGGAGAAGAGGGGTTGCTGGGCTTTTCCAGCTCCATACATTTTGGCTTTGTCCTTGCTTCAGGGCAGACAGAGGACTAACAAAATCAAGAGATGAAAAGGAATTAGACAATCAATTATACACTCAGCAAAGAGCAAAGAGGGCAGGGAATAATGGAAGGTGCTGTCAGTCTGTCAGTGGGGTGGATGTGGGGAGATGTTCGACTGCAGAGAGATGCTGCCCTTCTCCATTTCAAGACTGAATCTTTGCTGGAACGGCTGCTGCAGTACAATCTGACGTTGATCAGATTCTGGCTGTGACCAACAGTAACAGCAAGTACCTCAAGATGCACAACCTCAGCCAGCACACACTCAACTCTCCTTTTAAAAACTACAACTTAGCTTCCAATAAAGGAAAAGAAAGCAGGGACAGAACACGTCAAGAGTTTCACACCACAGATTCTGTGTATGAGTCAACTTCCAACTTTTGGCAGAGATTCAACATCCTCTGTAAATGCTCCAATAAATAGACCCATGAAATGATCTAGCAGAGTTTAACAACAGAGTACAGGCTAAGCAACAGTCCATTATTAAAGGATCATGGGGGACACATACAAGACCAACAGACCATAAGAAACAGGAACAGATTAGGCCATTCAGCCCATTAAGTCTGCTCTGCCATTCAATCATGGCTGATTAGTTTTTCAATACCATTCTCTCACCTTCTCCCCATAACCTTTACTTCCCCCTTACTGATCAAGAACAACTGTCTTAGACGCTCAATGACCTGGCCCCTCTGTGGCAATGAGTTCCACAGATTAACCACCCTCCGGCTGAAAAGCTCTCTCATCTCCAATCTGAAAGGTCTTTCCTTCACCCTGAGGCTGTGCCCTTGGCTCCTCGTCTCTCTTGCTGGGGTAAATATCAACTCCACCTGCACTCTACCCAGGCCCCTCAGTTTCATCGAGGCTCCTTCCTTATCCTTCTAAACACCATTGGGTACAAACAGCGTTCTCAACCATTCCTGATATGACAAGCCCTTCAAAAGACAATAGGTGCAGGAGTAGGCCATTCTGCCCTTCGAGCCAGCACCACCATTCATTATGATCGTGGGTGAGATCATTCCTGTAAATCTCCTCTGAACCCCTCCAATGCCAGCACTACTTTTCTCACATTTGGGACCCAAACTGCTCACAATATTCCAACTGTGGTCTGACCAGAGCCTTGTACAGCCTCAGCAGTACATCCCTGCCCTTCTATCCTAGCCCTCTTGAAATGAATGCTAAAAATTCCATTTGCCTTCCTAGCTGCCAACTGAACCTGCATGTAATCTGAACAGAACCCGGAACTGGGACTCCCAAATCCTAGCGGTTCCGATTTCTGAGCCTTTCCCCATTAAGGGAATAGCCTACACCTCCATTCTTCATACCAAAACGTATAACCTCACATTTTGCCACATTGTATTTCATCTGCCACTCCTTTACCCACTCACCCAGCATGTCCAAGTCGTACCTTTCCCTTTATGCATATATTTAATGAAAACATACACAATAATTGCCTGACTGATCCGAAATATCAGCAAGGAAGAACTTCCCTGCTCACTTGCAAAGCGATGCTCAAGGGATCTTCAGTGCCCACTTAAGCTGAGACATGATTTAAGGTCTTAACAGAAAGATCTGGGGTGGGGAAAGAGAAGGGAAGGATAGAAACAAAAGTACACGGGAGAGAAATTTATTTCCACATGGAACTGTAACCATCTACTCAAACCTTGAGGTCAAGTTGACTCTACAGATTAGCTTTACACAAACATTTTGCAGCAAGTTTGAAATAAATCATTAATCTCCAGGACATGAGCATCATTGGACAGACCATTCACTCCCTATCTGCTAGTTGTCTTGCAGTGGAGACAATGTCAGGGGACAGTTAAGAGTCAGCCGTGTTGAACTAAGACTGGAATCACCAATAACTGCAAACCAGATATCCTGCTGCAAAAAGGGCAGCCAATTCATTGCACCTTTACTCATTCTAACATTTTCAGACATGACTGCATTTGAATTGCCTCTCTCTGGATCACTCGCTGTCTCTAACGAAGAAAGATGTGGAGAGTCCTTTCTGGACAATGGCTCATGACTGACCTCTGCTCACTAACCAGTACATCACTGGGATCCACTTCCCAAAATGCAAACCGGACATTCAACAACCCAGTTAGTACACTGGCTGTGGAGTACAGTTCCACTTCTCCCACAGGCAAAAAAACCCCACAACAGCAAACGCTGAGATCTGACCTCCTGATCCTAGCCTGTTGTGCAGCTCTTCCTTTAATCAAATCACTCGTGGTTTATGCCTTCAGATGCCTGCACCCCAAACTTTGGAATTCCCTCCTAAAAGCTAGATGTCACGATAACAAGGCATTGGTAGTAATCTTTCAAAAGTCACTGGAGTCAGGGAAAGTCCCGGATGATTGGAAGATCGTTGTTGTAACCCCCTTGTTCAAGAAAGGATCAAGACAAGAGATGGAAAATTATAGGCCAATTAGCCTAACCTCGGTTGTAGGTAAAATTCTAGAATCAATCGTTAAAGATGAGGTTTCTAAATTCTTGGAAGTGCAGGGTCAGATTAGAACAAGCCAGCATGGATTTAGTAAGGGGAGGTCATGCCTGACAAACCTGTTAGAATTCTTTGAAGAGATAACAAGTAGATTAGACCAGGGAAACCCAGTGGATGTGGTCTATCTGGACTTCCAAAAGACCTTTGATAAGGTGCCTCATGGGAGACTGCTGAGCAAGGTGAGGGCCCATGGTGTTCAAGGTGAGCTACTGGTATGGATAGAGGATTGGCTGTCTGACAGAAGGCAGAGAGTTGGGATAAAAGGTTATTTTTGGGAATGGCAGCCGATGACAAGCGGTGTCCCGCAGGGTTCAGTGTTGGGGCTGCAGCTGTTCACTCTATATATTAATGATCTGGATGAGGAGACTGGGGGAATTCTGGCGAAGTTCGCTGATGATACCAAGTTAGGTGGACAGGCAGGTACTACTGAGGAGGTGGGGAGGCTGCAGGCAGATTTAGACAGTTTAGGAGAGTGGATCAGGAAAGGGCTGATGAAATTCAATGTGAGTAAATGTGAGGTCTTGCACTTTGGAAAATAAGAATACAGGCATGGACTACTTTCTAAACGGTGAGAAAATTCATAAAGCCAAAGTACAAAAGGATCTGGAAGTGCTAGTCCAGGATTCTCTAAAGGTTGTCTTGCAGGTTGAGTCCGTGGTTAAGAAAGCAAATGTAATGTCATTTATTTCAAGAGGGTTGGAATGTAAAAGCAGTGAGGTGCT
>NC_057737.1:1882300-1886922 GCF_004010195.1 Chiloscyllium plagiosum | reverse complement strand
CTGTATAACACTGGGGGACAGTACTGGTGGGGACAGGTCCGTCACTGTATAACACTGGGGTACAGTACCGGTGGGGACAGGTCTGTCCCTGTATAACACTGGGGTACAGTACCGGTGGGGACAGGTCTGGCACTGTATAACACTGGGATACAGTAGTGGTGGGGAAGGGTCTGTCACTGTGTAACACTGGGGTACAGTACTGGTGGGGACAGGTCTGTCACTGTATAACACTGGGATACAGTACCGGTGGGGACGGGTTTGTCCCTGTGTAACACTGGGGTACAGTACTGGTGGGGACGGGTCTGTCACTGTGTAACACTGGGGTACAGTACTGGTGGGGACGGGTCTGTCACTGTATAACACTGGGGTACAGTACTGGTGGGGACAGGTCTGTCACTGTTTAACACTGGGGTACAGTACTGGTGGGGACAGGTCTGTCACTGTATAACACTGGGGTACAGTACTGGTGGGGACAGGTCTGTCACTGTATAACACTGAGGGACAGTACCGGTGGGGACAGGTCTGTCCCTGTATAACACTGAGGGACAGTACCGGTGGGGACAGGTCTGTCAGTGTATAACACTGGGGTACAGTACTGGTGGGGACAGGTCTGTCCCTGTGTAACACTGGGGTACAGTACTGGTGGGGACAGGTCTGTCCCTGTGTAACACTGGGGAGGGACAGATCTATCAGTGTATAACACTGGGGTACAGTATTGGTCGTGACTGCTCTATCATTATAGCACATTTGCAATATCTTCACAACCAAGCCTCACCAACCTCTATGAATTGCAGTAACTCACCACAAAGAGTGAAGTAATTGTTTGACAATGGTACAGTATAATGTGAATAGAAGATAATTTTGGCAGCAGTATGTGGCTGCATTGAAACATTACAACCTTGCAGTGTAGCCTTAGCATTTCACTCCTAGTCCAGCAATCATGAAGTCTAAATTAGTGATCCAGAGACACCAATTTAAAATGTGGAAATCTTAAAATGATTTAATTAAATAAGCCTACAAAAAAAAGCTCTCTCAGTAACACCGAACAAAAAATCCCAGATTGTTAAAAAAACCCCACCTGGTTCACCATCAGTTTTTCAGGATCTAAAACCTGCTGTTACTACATGGTCTAGCCTCCGACTTGAGACTCCAATGTGACTGACTAGAAATGACTCCCTGAGATTGCCTAGTAAGGCACTCAGTTGTATTCAAAATTGAAACTCACACACTGCCTTCCAAGAGCAAACAGAAATGGGTGATTCTCCAGTGATCGTGAGGCTTAACTGGCACACAGGAAGGTGGTTGTGGTTATCAGAGATTAGTCATCTCAGCTCCAGCATCTCTCTGCAGGAGTTCCTCAGGGTAATGTCCAAGGCTCAATCATTACATCAACGACCTTCCCTGAATCAGGTCCGGTGTGGGGATGTTCACCAATGATTGCACAATTGTTCAAAATACTGAAGCAGTCCATGACCAAATGCAACAAGATGTGAACAATAGCCAGGTTTGTGCTGACACATAGCAGGTTACATTCATGCTATATAAATACCAGGTAGCGACCACCTTCACTTGACATTCAATGGTATTACCAACACTAAAACCCCCACTATTCATATCCTGGGGACTACCACTGACCAGAAACGGGATCATTCCTAATGAAGGACTCAGGCCCAAAACGTTGATGTTCCTGCTCCTCGGATGCTGCCTGACCTGCTGTGCTTTTCCAGCAACACACACACTAATCCAATCTCCAGCATCTGCATGTCAAAGGTTACAAATCCTATAGTAGGTAACTTTGGATTCTTGAATAGCTGCCCACCATCAACAAGGCACAAGTTATTGAATACTCCCACTTGCCTGAACGAGTACAGCTCTAAGAACATGAGGATGATAAAGCAGCTGACTTGGTCAGCACGCATTCACCACCTTAAACATTGATCCCCTGCAGAGTTACAGCAGCAACTCACGGTCCTTTCACAGCTCCCTCATTTAGGGGCAAGGTTATGGAAATGCCATCACCTGTAAGTTCCTAACAGGCCACTCACCATCCTGACTTGGAAATATTCAGTCTCATAGAATCCCTACAGTGTGGAAACAGGCCACTTGGCCCATCAAGTCCACACTGACCCCCTAAAGCACATCTCATCCAGGCCCATCTCTCTACTCTATTCCTGTAACCTGGAATTCCCTGTTGTTAATCCAGCTACCTTACACATCCTTGGACACTATAGGCAATTCATATGGGCCAATCAGGACTTTGGAAACTGCAATATTACAGTTAACGGAGGGGCACTGGGAGGGATAAAGAGACCAGCATGTGAGGATAGCAGTGAGGTCTGGGTGTGGAAGAGATTACTGAGAAAGTGAGGGGGAGTGAGGTAATGGGCAGATTTGGAAACACGGATGCCAATTTTAGAAATGGTGAAGTTGCTGGCTCTTAGCTGAAGCACACAGTGATAGGGCTGGACAGGAACCCTGGAGATCACTGGTGTCAGGCACAGTCTTTCAAACCCTCCCACAAGTGGTACGAAATCCAGTCAAATGCAGAAGCCAGTTTACACCAAATTAGACGGTGACTGCTCACCAAAAGAGAACAGTGCTGTGTGGGATGTTGAGGCATTGGAATGAATTCTAGCAACCAAGGAACAGCAAAGGTCAACAAGCTGAAACATTGACAGAGCCCAGTCTTTCACATTCCCTAATTCTGAACTGTTTTTGATAATGCTGCCTGCACAATAAAGGAACAATACTTGGGACAGCTCGAATACAGCTGGAACAGCGACAACTGGAAAATGCTAAGGGATCTGAGAGACTGCCTCTCCAAAACCAAAAATACACAACAAGCAAATCCTTCCACCATTAGGAGCCCACAATTAAGTGACTAAAGACAACATCATGTATAACCTTCGCACAAGAACAAGTGGTAAATATCTGATGCTGCAAAGGTATTACCTTGGGCTGTATGCTAGTTAAAATGTACACCATGGCATCAAAGCAAAAGCACTGAATAATGCAACCGAAACATTCAGATACAATTATTTTTCAATTCTTATGCAAAATCTGAGCCAGAACGAGCACTTTGTAGGTTGGTATATATATCATTTTAGAAAAATGTTTTTTTAAAACCATTTTATATTGTTTGCTAACCCAGAGCAGCACACTAAATGTATTTTAAACGTCTCATGGACAAATATTCAACAGTAAATGAAGGATAAGTTCCCAGTCTGGTGACACAACAGATCATTTTCCGGACTGAAGTGGCCATTGAATTGATAGCTGCGTTAATGGGATGAGGTTTGGGAGGAGAACTGGGCTTTTCACTGCTCATCCTTCATTCAGTCGGATACCAAACACCACGGTGCAACAAAAGTTTCTGACTCCCGTCACATTTCAGCATAACTCAAACTAGGAGCTCAAGAAAGTCAAAATTATGCAGCCATTTTGAGAGGGCGTGCAGATAGCATTAAATGCACAAAGCTGAAACAGACCATCTTCATCCTACCCCTAGTACCTTCTCTCGAGTCAGTAGGAATCACAAATTAACACTGATTGAAGAACAACAACTGACGGGTAAGGGAATAAATGGAAGAGGTTAAGACACACACACACACACACAGACCTTCAAGTGTATATCAAATACGCGCACACCTTTCTGCAGATATATCAGATCTCACAATAAGTTATATTTATTCCTCACAGGAAGCTATTTATTACTTACATCTGAATTTTTAAAATAATCTGCGGGTTAGTTGGCACTTCTACCCCTAGTCCTTCCACTTTCTCCCCTCCAATATTTATTTATCCAAGTTAACTTCAAAAGATACGATGGAATCTGTAACAACTGTCCTTACAGGCAATGTGTTCTAGATCACAAATTTAGTTTAAAAAGTTACATCTCCTCTGGTGCCTGTCAATTATCTTAAATCTGTACACGTTGCCTTAATTTAGTTGACCAAAAAATTGTTATTGAACACCTTGATTAAATCTGCAATGAGGTTTCGAAACTTTTGATATAAGCATTTCATAGGGTGGCCCCAGGGAACGTGGGTGGTAAACAGAAACCCAGAATAATGCAATACCTCCCCTGGTAATGGAAAAAACAGACACTCAGAGTCAGGGTAACAAAATGACAATGACTATTGAGAAAATTAAAGGGTGAGTTCATAGAGATCACAGCTATGTAATGAACAAATGTTTCATCACATCATCATCCTGGACAGTGCCCTGACCGAGCAGGTAAGGCAGGACAGCTCGGGAAAGGAACAAACAACATACACTGTCACCCCACCCTCCCTCCAGCTCCCCACCTCTCACCCTCCCTTGGATTAGGTATTATGGGTATTTATAGGGGGTGGGTCAGGGAGGGTATGGGAGTTACAAGGGGGTGGATCAAGGAGGGTATGGGGGCGGGTAGGGTCAGGGAGGGTATGGGAGTTACAGGGGGGTGGATCAAGGAGGGTAGGGGGGCGGGTATGGGGGCTACGGCAGGACAGCTCGGGAAAGGAACAAACAACATACACTGTCACCCCACCCTCCCTCCAGCTCCCCACCTCTCACCCTCCCTTGGATTAGGTATTATGGGTATTTATAGGGGGTGGGTCAGGGAGGGTATGGGAGTTACA
>NC_057737.1:1877212-1879505 GCF_004010195.1 Chiloscyllium plagiosum | reverse complement strand
CTTCCCGACCTCTCCGCCCCCACCCCCACTCCGGCCTATCACCCTCACCTTAACCTCCTTCCACCTATCGCATTCCCAACGCCCCTCCCCCAAGTCCCTCCTCCCTATCTTTTATCTTAGCCTGCTTGGCACACCTTCCTCATTCCTGAAGAAGGGCTCATGCCCGAAACGTCGATTCTCCTGCTCCTTGGATGCTGCACTTTTCCAGCAACACATTTTTAAACTAGGAATACTGCGGTGAGTAACTAATGTCTTGACTCCCCAAAGCCTGTCCCACCATCTACAAGGCACAAGTCAGGAGTGTGATGGAATACTCCCCACTTGCCCTGGAGCTTGACACCATCCAGGACAAAGTAGCCACTTGACTGGCACCACATCCACAAACACCCACTCCCTCCCCCACCGACGCTCAGTAGCAGCAGTGTGTACCTTCTACAAGTGAACTGCAGAAATTCACCAAAGACCCTCAGACAGCACCTTCCAAACCCATGATCACTTTCACCCAGAAGGACAAGGGGCAGCAGATACATGGGAACACCACCCCCTGCAAGTTCCCCTCTGAGCCCCTCACCATCCTGACTTGGAAATATATCACCGTTCCTTCGCTGTCACTGGGTCCAAATCCTGGAATTCCCTCCCTAAGTGCATTGTGAGTCTAACAGCACATGGACTGCAGCGGTTCAAGAAGGCAGCTCACCCCCACCTTCTCAAGGGGCAACTAGGGACGGGCAATAAATGCTGCCCCAGCCGGTGACACCCATGTCCAATGAATGAATAAAAAAACGCAGAGGATGCTGGTCTGAGAGAGTTATTGTGACAGGACGCTTGTGTGCAGTGGCACGCTGCAGGGCTTAGTGCTGAGTCCCTTCCTGTTTGTCGTGTACATTAATGATGGAGACTGATTGTAGGGGGGGGATGATCAGTACGTTCACAGGTAACAGGAACATTAGCAGCAGTGTGCTAAATAGTGAGGAGGAAAGCCTGAGACTACAGGAGCAGAAAGGCTGGACGGTCAGGTGACAACAGTGACAAATGGAATTGGACCCTGAAAAGTGAGAGATGATGCATTTTGGGAGATGAACAAGGTCAAGGAATAGACTGAGTGATCGGAGCTGAGGAAGTGGAGGATCAGAGAGACAAACCCTGGTTAGATCCCACTGGGAGCAGATCTGGGCACCACACCTCAGGGAGGATACATTGGCCTTGGAGGGAGTACAACATGGGTTTACAAGAATGATCCCTGGGGTTCAGGGGTTAAATTCTGAAGAGATATTACATAAATTAGGCCTGTTTTCTGTGGAATTTAGAAGGTTAAATGGAGATCTGTTAACAGGGAAAGACAAGGTAGATAAAGATAAACTGTTTCCACTGGCTGGGGATTTGATAACTAGGGGGTACAGAATGAGGATGAGGACCCAGAGTGTTCAGGAGAGATGTTAGGAAGCACTTTGACAGAGAAAGGGTGGGAGAGGTTTGGAACTCTCTTCCACAAATTGCAGTCGATGCTGGATCAGCTGTTAATTTTAAATCTGAGCGAGATACATTTTTGTTAAGTGCGGGTATTAAGGGACATGGGCCAAAGGCAGAGGTATTTGGAGTTAGGCCACAGATCATCCAGGATCTCATAGAATGCCAGAACAGGCTCGAGGGGCTGAACGGCCTCCTCCTGTCCCTATGGTGTGCATAGATTCTTTAAAGGCAGAAAGACAGGTAAGTAAAGTGGGTAAGGCAGCACATGCCTTTATTAATCAGGGTATTGGTCACAAGAGCAAAGAAGTTAGGCAATAGCTGGAGTACCATGTGCAGTTCTAATCTCCACATTATAGGGAGGATGTCACTGCAGAGAAGATTCACCAAAATGTTGCCTGAGCTGCAATAATTCAGCAATGAGGAGCTGAAGCTATTTAAGTTGGACCAGACAAGACTAAGGGGTGAACCTGACTGAGGGTGGGGGTCAGGGGTCAAGCAGTGGGGGTCAGGGGCAGGGAGCAGACACACAATCCTCTCACATCACCGGCTCACCATGAGATCTTTGTTAAAGGTGTAATATCTCTTCAGAAGTTAACCCCTGAACCCCAGGGATCATTCTTGGAATGGAGGCAGTGCTAACATAGTGGGCTGCTTAATTACAGAAGGCTTCTGTATCAGGCAACGTCTATTTTGCCTCAGTTCGACACAAACAGCCATTTCCCACAATGGCGTATCACCAATCAGGATGAGGACACTCCAAAACCAATACTGACAACACACAGTCCCCCTCCCCCTTCACCACTCCCCCACACCCCTACTCCCC
>NC_057737.1:1866806-1876929 GCF_004010195.1 Chiloscyllium plagiosum | reverse complement strand
CTCTCCACCACCCCGCAACCCCCCTCTCCCCAATACACCATCACCCGTGACCCTCCGACAGCGTGGCATCCCCTCAGCACTGACCTTCTGACAGTGCGGCATTCCCTCAGTACTGACCCTCCGACAGTGCGGCACTCCCTCAGCACTGACCCTCCGACAGTGCAGCACTTCCTCAGTACTGACCCTCGCTCAGTGCTAAGAGAGCACCACACTGTCGGAGGGTCAGTGCTGAGGCAGTGGTAATGGGTGATCTGCTCATATCTGTCTGGTATTTGTAAATGGAGGCAGTTGCCTAAAGCCCTGATTCACTCTGGGATTGCGGTCAGTGTTGGTCAGTTTCCCTGATAGCCTTCTGCTGCCCCCTGGTGCTTTGTCTGTGTCAGTCACTGTCTCCTCTCTGTCTCCTCCCTTGGTCTCAGAGACAGCTCAGGGAGAAGTCAATGATCATACCTGTCCTGAGTTCATCTGATCTTCCTGTCAGGCGTCTTACACTGTTGGAAATTTATCGCTGTTACCTCATTCTCCTCCAAGCTCTCGTCCACCTTGAGTATTACGTTTGCTTCCCGTGTCCACTGTACTAGCCTCAGCCTTTTCTCTTTTCTCACTATCGTTTTGGTTCCCAAACTGCCCACGACCCCTTTATTAGTTGAAAGCCTCCGAAGAGCACTTGCAAATCACTTGGTCAGGATATTGGTCCCTCTTACACAGGCATTTGGGTGACATGGTGCCACTCGGAGATGCCCCACCTGGAGCTCCTCTGCTCCACCCAGTTCCTTCTCCCTTTTCTTTATTTTTTTTCCCCATTTTGCAGCAGATTTTCTTCCCCCACCCCCTTCCCACAACTTTCAACCTCTGAACCTACACTCCCCTCCCCGACCTGGAGAATGGAGCTGACGAGGGTGTGAGTCCCGGAATGATCTCGGGGCAGGGAGCAGAGAGAGTCCCGGAGCGGGGAATGGAGAGTCCTGGAGTGGGGAGCAGAGGGGGTCCCAGGGCAGGGAGCAGTGAGAAGTGGGAGAGTGTGGAAGATGGAACCAAGCAGTTTATGTGCTAATGAGCTGAAACACACATTTCACCTACATGAAGTTCCCAAGTTGTTTGAAGTGGGGTTGGGGGTGTGAATACTTACAGGACATTATTATGGAAAGGAGGGAGCCACGTTCAGCAGGGACATGTGTTTGGATTTATCCCAGATCAGCCATCTCCCCCGACCCCTGCTCACTGTGGGTCAGTGAGACTTCATGAAAAACTCCAAGGTATTGTCCCTGCTCAGGAATTTCTAGGAGGTCAGATATTTTGTGAAAGGTGATGGATTGGTGCATATTTGCACCCACCGCTACCCAACCACAAGTCTAACATGTTCAATCCAGCCAAAGGCCTGAGGATATTGAAGCTCTGTGATCCAAAGAGGGGTTAACAGAGTGCAGGTAATTTTAACCAGAGTGCGTCTGGAGCAGGTGAGACTTGAACAAAGGTTCAACAGGTTGAGGCTCTGTTCACTGGAGATTAAAGAGTGAGAGGTGATCTCACTGAAATATATCAGATCCGTCAGGGGCTTTGACAGGGTCAATGCTGAGAGGATGTTCCCCTCATGGGAGAATCTAGGAGCAGAGTGTATCAGGGCGTCAGTGTAAGACTGGGATGAGGAGGAATGTCTTCTCTGAGTCTTTGGAACTCCGTGCCACAGAGAGCGGTGGGGACAGAGTCCCTGTGTATGTTTAAGGCCAAGATCGATTCCCGATCAGTCGGGGAATCAAGGATTACAGGGAAAATGCAGGAAAGTGAACCTGAGGAATGTTGGATCAGCCATGATCCTATTGATTGGGGGAGCAGACTGGAGGGGCTGACTGGCCTCCTCCTGCTCCTACTTTTTAAAATTCATTTGTGAGATGTGGGTGTTCCTGACTGGGCCCAGCATTTCTTGCCCCGTCCCTAGTTGCCCCTTGAGAAGGTGGCGGTGATGGTATTATTGATGGGTGTTGGTGTTGTGGAAACAGACAGCACCCGGATTGTGAAAGACTCAGTGTGCCTGGGTTTGGGAATTATTACATTTTGTGAGGGGGTGGTCTCGTCAAGGTGGCCCAGTGTTTTGATGAAGGAGATGTCCAAGGTGCTGGAAGATAATCCTGTTGGTGCTGTTCACACCCTCCCTGCTGGTGAGACAATCCCAGCAAGGTCAGGACAACGTTGGTGCTGCTGGACAAGTGGTGAACTGTCTGTAGACAGTCGGAAAACCGTGTGGGAACACTGCCTCCTGATACTGATTGACAAACTTCAGGACACACCGAGGTGTCTGTGAAACTGATCCTGTGGGGCTGATCCTATGAGTGGGTCCTCGTGAACAATGGATCCTTGCAGAGTATTATTGATCAACAACTTCAAATGCCTTCCCCTCACAGCAATCTCCAATTGCTAATGTATTGTTATCCCGGACATTCCTGTGAGAATTCCCCATCAGCTTGGTCTATGTTTCGATGAGATCCTCTCCATCTTCTAAATTCCAGTGGTCCTTTGTACATCAACCATTCCAAGTCTATCAGCATTTAAATAATCCTCTGCCATTCTGACTTCCTTCCTAATAAACCGGATGACTTCAGTTTTGTCCACAGTTATACAGTCTTTGTCCACCCATTCAACTTGTCTGTTTTCTGAAAGACTCTTTACATCCTCTCAGGAATATTCCACTTACACACTCATGCACACACACACACACTCTCTCTCTCTCACACACACACACACACACAGACACACACTCATACTCACAGTCACACAGACACATACACTCAAACTCACAACAGACATACAGACTCACACACACACTCATACTCACACACAGTCACATAGACACACACACACCCATTCTCACATACACACAGACACATAGACACACACATACACCCATACACACACAGGCACACAAACACACACGCAGTCACACACTGACACACATACTCATACTCACACACACACTCATACCCACGTGCACACAGACACGCGCACACCGACACACATAGTCACACACACTCACACACACAGACACACAGAGTCTCACAGTCAAAGAACAAAGAAACTTTACAGCCCAGGAACAGTGTGTGAAGTACTTGCCACGTGTATGCCCCTTAAACTTTCTACCTCTCACCTTGAAAGCATGACGTCTCATTATTGAATCCTTCACCCTGGGAAAAAGCTTGTCTCTATCTACCCTGTCTATACCCATCATCATTTTTTAAACCTCAATCCACCTTAATAACCTCTAGCCTACCCAACACCTCTTCCCTACTTATGTCAACGGGATCCAGACTAATCAAACTTCTCTCTCCAATCTCAACATTCACCATGTCCCTCTCCTCAGTGAATACTGATGCAAAGTAGTCATTCAGAATCTCACCCATTCTCTCAGGTTCAACACACAGCCTTCCTTCGTTATCCTTTAGTGGACCAATCCTTTCTCTAGTTACCCGCTTGCTTCTTATATAAGAATAAAATGCTTAGGGATTCTCCTTAATTCTGCTTGTTAAAGCTATTTCATGTTTCCTTTTAACCCACTTGATTCCTCGTTTAAGACTTGTCTTACTCTTCTGCTATTCCTCCAGGGCCCGTTCTGTTCTTAGCTGCCTGGATCTTATGTACGCTTCCCTTTTCCTCTTGGCAAGTCATACAATTTCTCCTGTCACCCACGGTTCACGAATCTTGCCCTTCCTAACCTTTGCCTTCAATGGGACATGCCTATCCTGCACTATCTTTAACCTATCTTTGAAAGCCTCCCACATCTCAAATGTGGACCTCCCTTTAAGTAGTTGCCCCCAATCCTCATTTCCCAGCTCCTGTGTAATTTTGATATAATTGGCCTTGGCCCAGTTTTTTTTTAGATTAGATTAGATTAGATTACTTACAGTGTGGAAACAGGCTTCTGAGCTTCTGCCTAATTTTGATATAATTGGCCTTGGCCCAGTTTAGTGCTCTTCCCTTAGGACCACTCTCCTCTTTATCTATGAGTATTCTAAAACTTACAGAATTGTGGTCACTGTTCCCAAAGAAATCCCCCACCGCAACTTCTACTACCTGGCCTGGCTCATTCCCCAAAACCAGGTCCAATATGGCCCCTTCCCTATTCGGACTGTTGGCATACGGCTCTAGAAAACTCTCCTGGACGCTTCTTATAAATTCTACCCCATCCAGAACTCTGACACTAAGTGTATCCCAGTCAATGTTGGGAAAATTAAAATCTCCCATCACCACTGCCCTATTGCCTCTACATCTTTCCATAATTTGTTTACCTATTTATTCTTCTACCTCACCTTAGTGTCCTCCTTTAGCACAGCTGTGATATCATCCCTGACCAACAATGTAACTCCTCCCCGCCTTATATTTCCCTCATGTCCTGTCTGAAGCGTCTATATTCTGGAACATTTAGTTGCCAATCATGCCCTTCCTTCAACCAAGTCTCTGTGATTGCAATAATGTCATACTCCCAGGCATCAAACCAAGCCCTAAGTCCATCTGCCTTACACACTATACTCCTTGCATTAAAGTAGATGCATTTCAGGCCACCAGTTCTTTTGTGCTCACCTGTTCTCTGCCTACTCTTCCCTTTATTAATGCTATCTTCAGGATTCTTACAGTCTCCAGTCTCCACCTCGCTGCCTACTTGTTTTCTCTTCTGGTTCCCAGCCCCCTGCCACATTAGTTTAAAACCTCCCCAACAGCAGTAGCAAAAACTCCCCCAAGGACATTGGTTCCAGTCTGGTTCAGGTGTAGACTGTCCAATTTATAATAGTCCCACCTTCCCCAGAACCGGTCCCAACGTCCAACAAATCTGAACCCCTCCCTCCTACACCGTTTCTCAGGCCACGTGTTCATCCTGCCTATTTTATTCATTTCTACGCTGGCTAGCATGTGGCACGGTAGTAATCCCGAGATCACTACCTTTGAGGTCCTCCTCTTTAACTTCTCTCCTCGCTCCCTGAATTCTTCTTTCAGGACCTCGTCTCGTTTTTTAACTTATATCGTTGGTGCCTATGTGCAGCGCGACAACTGCCTGTCAATGTTGGGAAAATTAAAATCTCCCATCACTACCACCGTTACGCTCACTCTCACACACTCACACAGACCCAGTCACACTCACACACACACACTCAATCTCACTCACACAGACACAGTCACACACTCTCACAGACAGTTTCACAGTCACACTCAGTCTCACTCACACAGACACACACTCACAGTCAAAGTCACACAGTCTCACTCACACAGTCTCACTCACACAGTCTCACTCACACAGACACACACAGTCACACTCAGTCTCACACACATATTCACAGACATACACACTCAGTCACACACACACTCACATTTACAGTCACACAGACACACACACACAGTCGCACAGTCACAGTCCATTTGATTACTACTTTTGGATGATGTTCCTAGGGACACCTTGGTGTGTTTCACAGCGTTAAAGGCAACTATAAAAATACACATTCCTGTTGCTATGTGACACCTTACCTAGAAAAGTGATTCATTGGGTAGAATCGAAACAGGAATGAACAAAAAACAGAGTGTTTTTTCAATTTATTAAATACAGATCTGCTTTTGAGTTACATCAATCAGTAAGAACTAACAGTGAAATATTGCCTATGGAGCATCTTCCATATATATATGTATATATAATAGACTATATACCAATATAAAACAGACCAAGGACCTAGACACCAGAGAAATCAATTCTCAAGATGGTTGTGATATTACGGTGTTATTATCTTTGATAAAATTTCAGGTGACATAATGAGAAGAACCCTTCGGTTCCAGTCAGAGGGCTATCAGATTGGCAAATGGTTTGGTGTTTCGGGATGGGTGCTGATGGCTGTGGGGTTGTTGCTGTGATTTAACTGTGCTGACTGCAAGGTTGGTCAGTACTGGACCACAGAATAGCAGCTCTGAAATGGGTGCTGAGCTGGCAAAGCTGTTATTGCTGATGATGATGGTCTAAACACTTCACCCACTGGCAAACCCCCAGAACACAGCGATGACCCAGACAGCAGCCACCTGAAAAATAAAGCTGCCCCTATTATTGCAGGAGGGGTGGGGGTGGAGGTGGGGGTGCTGTCCCCTTAAGCACAGCACAAACCGCCCCCCCCCACCCCCTTGGATTGCGAGGGTCAGAGGCTACATTGACTGGATCACATCAAATCCAGTTTGAACAGTCTGTAATCGTTAAGCACCAGTGTGTTTCAAATACTAGATTTATCATGGCACAGGGACAGGAGCAGGCAATTCGGCCCATCCAGTCAGCCCTGCTGTTTGTAAGGGGAGCTGATGGCCTCGTGGGATTATTGCTAAACTCTTAATACAAACATTCAAGGTTCAAATCCAGCTACAGGCAGATGCTAGAATTTAAATTCAACAAGTTTTAAAAATAATCTGGAACTAAGAGTCTGATGATGACCCTGAATTCGTTGTCAATTGTCAGAAAACCCCATCTGGTTCACAAATGTCCTTTGGGCAAGGAAATCTGCCATCCGTACCCAGTCTGGCCTACACGTGACTCCAGACCCACAGCAATGTGGGTGACTCTAAGTTAGGGATGGGGAATAACTCCTGGCCTAGCCAACAAGACCCAGATTCTGTAAATAAATAAAAAAAACTGATCATCTACCCCAATGTCACTCCTCCCCACTATTCCCAGACGCCATTAGTCTCTGGAAAACTATTAACCTGCTCACACTGCCCTCTGGGGGGGGGGAATCATTCCAATTCCAAGACTATCCAGCACAAACCTGAAATGCCACTGCATGTCCCAGTCCCTTCGGACTATGCCTTAATTGGAAGGAGCTCTAAAACAGACAATCACAAAACCTGAAAAAATTGGATGGACTCCCAGCAAGGAATGGAAATCTACTAAAACAGTCAAGGGTAAGCATGAGGGGGTCAACTGAACTCTGAAAATAGGGAAAGGGAAAGTAACGGGATTTAAGATGCCAGACAAATGTCTGAGATTAATGACCAAAAGAGGCAAAGTGGAAGGACAGACATTTAACAGGAGTTTTCCCACATTCAGGATTGAAAAATTGAAAATGTGACTCAATTATTTGGGAAGGTGGGTTAAAAAGAACTCAGAGAAACCTCTCCTTTGTTGGTAAAGTACAAGAAGGGGCAACAGATACACGTGAGAGGGGGGTGATCACAGAGACACTGTGGAGAGAGGGATCCACTGGCCTGGTGGACAGGGGACGGTCAGCAGAGATTGTCCATACAGACTTCGGAAAGGTTTCAGAGAAGATTCCGCACAAGAGGTCATCAAAACGGAGAGGGGAGGGAATTAGCAGAGGGGACGGAGATTGGACATTGGTTTGGAGTGAAGAGGGACAGAGTGTGGGATGAAGAGTTTGCGATTTGTTGCAATGTAACACTGGCATTTGGCGAGGGTTCGTACGGAGACAGGTGGACGCAGCGAGTGGAGGATGTTGTGACAGAATCGAGCACGGTCAGGGAAAGTTTGGATTGAAAAAAGTCAGAGCTGAAAAATGTGTCGCTGGAAAAGCGCAGCAGGTCAGGCAGCATCCAGGGAACAGGAGAATCGACGTTTCGGGCATGAGCCATTCTTCAGGGATGAAGAAGGGCTTATGCCCGAAACGTCGATTCTCCTGTTCCCTTGGATGCTGCCTGACCTGCTGCGCTTTTCCAGCGACACATTTTCAGCTCTGATCTCCAGCATCTGCAGTCCTCACTTTTTCCTAGATTAAAAAAGTCAACACTGAGAGACTGGAACAATACATGGTGTGTGTGTGAGACGGAGAGACTGGAACAATACATGGTGTGTGTGTGTGGGGGGTGTCTCTGGAGCATGAACCAAACAAAACAGCAGTGTAGTGGTACCACAGTGAACCAAAGGGGCTTCAGAATGTTGGCCTTTTTCTTTTAAAGGGTTGGGATTTGAAAACAGCTCAGCTGAGGGAACATTGGTCAGAACCCTAGCAGAGTTACTGACCCATAGGACACAGCCTCCAGGAAGAACAAACAGGTGGTGGAGAGAGTTTATTTGAATATTGAGCTCATTATTGTCTATTTCTCAGTGAGCGGTAGAGGAGATTGGACGCAGATAACGCACAGTCTCACCGCCACAGTGGCAAAGTCAGTGAAAAGCCATATTTGGTGTTCAGACACACACGCCTGTCCTTCCCAGCAGGCTCTCGGGAGAGTCCGGGTCAGTCTGTTTTGCCTTGGCCTGAGGTTGTTGCTATGGTCACAGATAAAGCTCAGTAATATGCAGACTGTGTCACCCTGTGTACCATCAAGTTTAAACAGCTCTGCTCCCTGGAATACTGGACAGGAAGCAATCTCCAATACTGTAACCTGGTCCTTTATGGTTGTGGTAAAGCTATCTTTGAAAATCGGAACACTTTCATGTTAATACAGCAACATTGCCCCTGGGTTAGAGGGTAGTGCCTTTAACACAGGTTGGGGGGGGGGAGCCTTATTCTAATACCGACACGGGAGCACTGTTTGTTTTCAGAAACATTTCCATTGCAACTCAGACCTTACCCAACAAGTTGGGGTCGGTGGGGTGGGGTTAATCAACATTACTGCCCACTGGCCAGCACAGCATCCAATGTGACTGTGATTCCTCTCACAGTCGAGCAGCCTGACAATACTCTAACAACCAGGAGGCTGGCTAGGAGTAACCAGGACAGTTACTGCCCCCTACCCTCCTGGAGAGAGTCAGCAGCTTCAGGGGAGGAGGGCGGGAGCTGACGGAGGGGATGGGACTGGGACATGAACTCAGAAACCCACTGGCCAACAGATTCCCTCAATATTCGACCGAGCTGAGCTCACCCTGTGACTCTCTGCAGCTCCCAGTCGCAATTGGCTGTAGTTACATAATGCACCAGCAGAGAGCAGTGGCGAGCCAGGTGTATTCCTGTTCCCTCTGGTAACAGGGTTGAGGGAACACAGTCTGATCATTCCCCTCACCCTCCCCCCTTACCGAGTGGGCTGGAGTCAGTCAGTCAGCTTCCCATTCACTGCGGCAGCTCAGGGTCAGGGTCCTCACCTATCATACCTTCAGACCCAATCCCAGAATCGTCCAGGTCCCTTCCCCTTTAAAACATGCTCATTACCTTGCCCCCACCCCCTCCCCCCAATGTCAATGCTCTTGCTGTGCTGCGTGTGAACCAAGCGCTGGGTCAGAGGGATGGGGATACCTGTCCTAGCCCTGAGAGGGAGGAGCTGCCAGGTAGTTCTGTCTCTGTTACCCGCTAACATGAGGCTACGTCTCCACAGTTCTGAATTTGCCCCCTTTGCCCCCTCCTGCAGCCCCTGGGGCTGGATGTCCTGGGGGTGAGGAGGGGCTAATATGTCCTGGGCTCTGCAGCCAGGACTGAGGGGTCACTCACACACTGGATATCTGTGCTCCATGGATAGCACAGAGAGAGTCAGAGAGAAAGTGGAGGAGAGGGGGAAGAGAGCTAGAGAGAGAAAGGGAGAGAGACAGAGAGAGAGAGAGAGAGAGAGAGAGAGAGTGTGGGGGGTGAGAGGGAGTGGGGGAGAGTGAGAGTGAGGAGGTGGAGTGTCTGGGTGAGCTCTGAGTGGACAATCCAGGGCACCACCTGCTCCAATGAAGACAATCAAGAGAAAGAAAACAAAACTCACTAAAAGAGCTGTAACCTCGGCCAGCAGGTTTCTGAGAGGACAGCTCTATACATATTCCCTTTCCCATAAATAACAGCAATTAATTTGATGAAATTAAGGTGTCTGCTTCCCCTTTGAGCACCATCAGGAAACAGTGGAGCCTGTCGATAGAGGGTGAGTGATCCTGGGCCTCGAGAGTCCTGTCTCACTGTGGTGAAGGATTACCACGGCCTACACAAAGGCCTCATGCTTGGAGCTGCCGTTGATTTTCATGAAGAGCTTGGCATCCTCAGCCTTCTGCAGCTTTTGTTTACGGAGTTGCTGTCTGTAATAGAGCAGGTAGGCCGGGAGACAGAAACCCAGCATACTGACCCCCAACAAACCGATATTCACCTGGGAACAGGAACATAGACCATCAGCAACATCATCAACAAAACACATCCCATCACCAAGACAATTACCATCATAGACATGGCAACAGAGAGAGGGAGAGAGA
>NC_057737.1:1858453-1866305 GCF_004010195.1 Chiloscyllium plagiosum | reverse complement strand
GGACAGTGGTAGGGGGCGCGGAGGGGGGTTGGGAGTGGGGACAGAGGGACGCAAGGACAGACAGACGGAGGCTGGTGAAGGCGAGAAATGTATGGCCTGGTGATTGGTTGTATTCACGGTAGTGACCCCCAACCACCCAAACATTATCATAGCACGAGGAAAACCGAAGAGAGTCTGCTCCCCAGTCTGGGTCTGGGGGGGAACGGGGCAGGAGGAGGGGGTGTACGGGGTTATTGGGAGACTGGGGGGGATCTGGGGGTCAGAGACTCACTGGGATTGGGATGGAATTGGTTTGGAATTCACTGGGATGGGGTCATTTTGGGATTAGACAGGGACTGGAACCTGCTGGGATTGGGAGATACCAGGATAGATTGACCCTGATTGTGGTTGTTGTTGGGTGGGTGGGTGGGTGGTGGTTGTTGTGGATAAAGTGCAGGGAGGTGGGTTACTCACACAGCAGCGTAAAGCCCACCAACAGCCGAGTGAATGAATCCCCGAACGATCGTGTGGAGAATGAAGGAGAGAATCTGCAAACAACAACCATTAATGGTGAGGACTGATCTGGGCCCAGTGCCTGCTACCACAGAACCCCACCCACCCTATCTCCTCACCCCACCCCCAACTCCTTCATCCAGCAGGTCCCCACACTGAGTCCCTTCATTTTTATAGCCTCCATCAGCATTGTTAAAAATACAGATTGGGCCATTTACACATTTTAAATTGTGGGATCCTGCTGTGCACTTCCTGGATTCTAACTGCAAAAGCAGTCTCTGAGCTGGGAGAAGGTGCTATTGAAATGCAGTTAGCCGTGTTTGCAGTGAAGAGCAGCCTGTTTCTGTGGAAATGTCTCCCAATGCCTTTACCGTGGGGAGTGGGGCCACTGGGAGTGGGAATCGGGAATGTTGGTGTGTTATTCCGTTATTGCTCATAGCCCCCTGAGGCTGCAATGGGAACACTGGGCACCAGGTGGCAGCACAGGACAAAAGGGCCAACCTCCTAACCCAGGGTCAGAGCTAACAACATACATCATGTATTTGTATAGCGCCTCTCACATCTTCAAGCTATCCCAAACTATTTTAGAGCCAATCTTTTTATGATTAATATTTTTGAATTGTTCTTAGAGTGTGAGAGATGTGTAGTAGAACAGAGCACCTTGGGAATGCTGTTATTATATTCACCTCCGTTAAGCCCACCCCATTTCTAAGCTCCCCAGTGCCACCAGCCCCCACCCCAGCGCCGTCTTCCCCAGTTCTCCATGTCAAATCTATCCAGTCAGTTTCTCCCCAGCTGGGGGTGAGCTGGGAGCTGCGAGTGAGCTGGGAGCTGGGGGTGAGCTGGGAGCTGGGGGTGGGGGTGAGCTGGGAGCTGTCTGTGCACGTGGGAGGACTAACATTGTGCTTTTGGATGATGTCGCTGAGGTTCAGTGTAGATGGGAAACGGGAGGAACCAAGGAGAGATCCCTGGGGGGACTGCTCACCCCCCGCTCCCAGCTCACCCCCACAGCTCACCCCCAGCTCTCCCAGCTCACCCTGGAACCCAACCCACTACCCACTCACCAACCTGGAACCCAACCCACTACCCACTCACCAACCTGGAACCCAACCCACTACCCACTCACCAACCTGGAACCCAACCCACTACCCACTCACCAACCTGGAACCCAACCCACTACCCACTCACCAACCTGGAACCCAACCCACTACCCACTCACCAACCTGGAACCCAACCCACTACCCACTCACCAACCTGGAACCCAACCCACTACCCACTCACCAACCTGGAACCCAACCCACTACCCACTCACCAACCTGGAACCCAACCCACTACCCACTCACCAACCTGGAACCCAACCCACTACCCACTCACCAACCTGGAACCCAACCCACTACCCACTCACCAACCTGGAACCCAACCCACTACCCACTCACCAACCTGGAACCCAACCCACTACCCACTCACCAACCTGGAACCCAACCCACTACCCACTCACCAACCTGGAACCCAACCCACTACCCACTCACCAACCTGGAACCCAACCCACTACCCACTCACCAACCTGGAACCCAACCCACTACCCACTCACCAACCTGGAACCCAACCCACTACCCACTCACCAACCTGGAACCCAACCCACTACCCACTCACCAACCTGGAACCCAACCCACTACCCACTCACCAACCTGGAACCCAACCCACTACCCACTCACCAACCTGGAACCCAACCCACTACCCACTCACCAACCTGGAACCCAACCCACTACCCACTCACCAACCTGGAACCCAACCCACTACCCACTCACCAACCTGGAACCCAACCCACTACCCACTCACCAACCTGGAACCCAACCCACTACCCACTCACCAACCTGGAACCCAACCCACTACCCACTCACCAACCTGGAACCCAACCCACTACCCACTCACCAACCTGGAACCCAACCCACTACCCACTCACCAACCTGGAACCCAACCCACTACCCACTCACCAACCTGGAACCCAACCCACTACCCACTCACCAACCTGGAACCCAACCCACTACCCACTCACCAACCTGGAACCCAACCCACTACCCACTCACCAACCTGGAACCCAACCCACTACCCACTCACCAACCTGGAACCCAACCCACTACCCACTCACCAACCTGGAACCCAACCCACTACCCACTCACCAACCTGGAACCCAACCCACTACCCACTCACCAACCTGGAACCCAACCCACTACCCACTCACCAACCTGGAACCCAACCCACTACCCACTCACCAACCTGGAACCCAACCCACTACCCACTCACCAACCTGGAACCCAACCCACTACCCACTCACCAACCTGGAACCCAACCCACTACCCACTCACCAACCTGGAACCCAACCCACTACCCACTCACCAACCTGGAACCCAACCCACTACCCACTCACCAACCTGGAACCCAACCCACTACCCACTCACCAACCTGGAACCCAACCCACTACCCACTCACCAACCTGGAACCCAACCCACTACCCACTCACCAACCTGGAACCCAACCCACTACCCACTCACCAACCTGGAACCCAACCCACTACCCACTCACCAACCTGGAACCCAACCCACTACCCACTCACCAACCTGGAACCCAACCCACTACCCACTCACCAACCTGGAACCCAACCCACTACCCACTCACCAACCTGGAACCCAACCCACTACCCACTCACCAACCTGGAACCCAACCCACTACCCACTCACCAACCTGGAACCCAACCCACTACCCACTCACCAACCTGGAACCCAACCCACTACCCACTCACCAACCTGGAACCCAACCCACTACCCACTCACCAACCTGGAACCCAACCCACTACCCACTCACCAACCTGGAACCCAACCCACTACCCACTCACCAACCTGGAACCCAACCCACTACCCACTCACCAACCTGGAACCCAACCCACTACCCACTCACCAACCTGGAACCCAACCCACTACCCACTCACCAACCTGGAACCCAACCCACTACCCACTCACCAACCTGGAACCCAACCCACTACCCACTCACCAACCTGGAACCCAACCCACTACCCACTCACCAACCTGGAACCCAACCCACTACCCACTCACCAACCTGGAACCCAACCCACTACCCACTCACCAACCTGGAACCCAACCCACTACCCACTCACCAACCTGGAACCCAACCCACTACCCACTCACCAACCTGGAACCCAACCCACTACCCACTCACCAACCTGGAACCCAACCCACTACCCACTCACCAACCTGGAACCCAACCCACTACCCACTCACCAACCTGGAACCCAACCCACTACCCACTCACCAACCTGGAACCCAACCCACTACCCACTCACCAACCTGGAACCCAACCCACTACCCACTCACCAACCTGGAACCCAACCCACTACCCACTCACCAACCTGGAACCCAACCCACTACCCACTCACCAACCTGGAACCCAACCCACTACCCACTCACCAACCTGGAACCCAACCCACTACCCACTCACCAACCTGGAACCCAACCCACTACCCACTCACCAACCTGGAACCCAACCCACTACCCACTCACCAACCTGGAACCCAACCCACTACCCACTCACCAACCTGGAACCCAACCCACTACCCACTCACCAACCTGGAACCCAACCCACTACCCACTCACCAACCTGGAACCCAACCCACTACCCACTCACCAACCTGGAACCCAACCCACTACCCACTCACCAACCTGGAACCCAACCCACTACCCACTCACCAACCTGGAACCCAACCCACTACCCACTCACCAACCTGGAACCCAACCCACTACCCACTCACCAACCTGGAACCCAACCCACTACCCACTCACCAACCTGGAACCCAACCCACTACCCACTCACCAACCTGGAACCCAACCCACTACCCACTCACCAACCTGGAACCCAACCCACTACCCACTCACCAACCTGGAACCCAACCCACTACCCACTCACCAACCTGGAACCCAACCCACTACCCACTCACCAACCTGGAACCCAACCCACTACCCACTCACCAACCTGGAACCCAACCCACTACCCACTCACCAACCTGGAACCCAACCCACTACCCACTCACCAACCTGGAACCCAACCCACTACCCACTCACCAACCTGGAACCCAACCCACTACCCACTCACCAACCTGGAACCCAACCCACTACCCACTCACCAACCTGGAACCCAACCCACTACCCACTCACCAACCTGGAACCCAACCCACTACCCACTCACCAACCTGGAACCCAACCCACTACCCACTCACCAACCTGGAACCCAACCCACTACCCACTCACCAACCTGGAACCCAACCCACTACCCACTCACCAACCTGGAACCCAACCCACTACCCACTCACCAACCTGGAACCCAACCCACTACCCACTCACCAACCTGGAACCCAACCCACTACCCACTCACCAACCTGGAACCCAACCCACTACCCACTCACCAACCTGGAACCCAACCCACTACCCACTCACCAACCTGGAACCCAACCCACTACCCACTCACCAACCTGGAACCCAACCCACTACCCACTCACCAACCTGGAACACAACCCACTACCCACTCACCAACCTGGAACCCAACCCACTCACCAACCTGGAACCCATTCACCAACTTCTAATCCAGCTCTGTACTGGCCATTTACCCGAATGCTCTGGATAGCCTTTCCCGGGGGAAGTGGAGTTGGGCATCACAATGGAACAAGTGAAAGCTCACAAGGTTGCCCTGCTCTCTGCTCCTTCACTTACTTCCTCCCAGCAGCCAGCTCCTTCTCCTCTGTGTCTGACATCCCATCATCGCAGTCCTTCAGTTTCCAGTCCATAATGTAACCAATCACAGGAGCTGTCATCAAACACAGCAGCTGCAGCACCCCGAAGATGGACGAGTACAGACTGACTGAGGAGAAAGGCAGCAACAAATTAACATGGGCCACGAGATGGGATTATCCACTGACCACAGACAGTACACTGTCAAATACAGAATAAAGTACACACTGCACTATACTGCACTGGACTGAACCGCACAGTACTGTACTGCACTGGACTGAACTGCACTGGACTGAACCGCACAGTACTGTACTGCACTGGACTGAACCGCACTGGACTGAACCGCACTGGACTGAACCGCACAGGACTGTACTGCACTGGACTGAACCGCACAGTACTGTACTGCACTGGACTGAACCGCACTGGACTGAACCGCACTGGACTGAACCGCACCGGACCACACTGTACTGTTCTGGACTGTACCACACTGCAGTGTATGATACCGCACTGTACAACACCACATTGTGCTGCACTGGACTGAACCGCACTGCACCACATTGTACTGCACCGCACTGTACTGTATGGTCTGTATCCTGATCATTGTGTAACAGATCCCACTTTTCCCAGCCTTTCCTCTCATTGACTCCTGCTCAGACCTTTCTTTGCCAACACCGCTGTCCAGGATGGTTTGTGAATGGCTGGTTGGAGTCTGCTCAGTGAGTGATGGGACACAGTGAGAATCGTGGGCACACTCTGGGTACAGATCATCTTTACTACAAGCTGAAACAATGTGGGAGCATCACAGTTACGACATGGATATGACAAGCGAGGAATCATTGAAGCGAGTGTCTACGGTTGGGTAAACATTGTATCTACGCCCTGGCATGTGGTGTGGGAGCCTAGGGCAGCACCATAGCTGCGCTCTGGTACAGGACATGGGATCGGGGATGATCACTGGTAGTGGAGTGAGAATATGGGAGAAATGTTCAGATGGTTGTTGTTCTGACACAGTTACAAGACTGAGCTGATTACCCCCATAACACGGCGGCACGGTGGTTAGCACTGCTGCCTCCCAGCGCCAGAGACCCGGGTTCAATTCCCGCCTCAGGCAACTGTCTGTGTGGAGTTTGCACGTTCTCCCAGTGTCTGCGTGGGTTTCCTCCCACAGTCCAAAGATGTGCAGGGTCAGGTGAATTGGCCATGCTAAATTGCCTGTAGTGTTAGGTAAGGGGTAAATGTAGGGGTATGGGTGGGTTACGCTTCGGTGGGTCAGTGTGGACTTGTTGGGCCGAAGGGCCTGTTTCCACACTGTAATGTAATGTAATGTAATCTAATCTAAACACAGCACCACATCAGCCCATTCCCCCTCCCTCAGACACTCCCTTGATCCTTACCCGTTTCCATAACTGTATTGGTCATTGGTAAGAGGGACAGCAGCGACACAGTGAGGGAGAGAGGTGGGAGGGAGAGAAGGAGGGGTGGGGAGGGAGGGGAAAACCAGTGGCAAATTGAGCAGCCAAAAGGGAAAGTGGGAAGGAAGGAGAGAGAGAAAAGAGAGAGAGAGAAACATGTTAGAAGAGTGAGAGAGCAGCAAAGTGGATCCAGACAAGAGCAGCACAGCCCCAGAGAGAGGGAAGGAGCCAGGAATCTGTGAACATCAGGAAACAACAGTCATTCACAGCTCGGAGAATCTCGGAGTTGCGGGTACACACAACAATGCAACAGGCTCTGCTTTCAAATCATCCATTCCTCCTCCCAACCCCTCCACCCCTCTGAGCCCCTCCACCCCCCTGAGCCCCTCCAACCCCCTCTGAATCCGTTCATCCCATTCCGGGCCCCTCCATGTCCACAATCCCCATTTCCTGAGGTTTTGGTCACAGTGGGAGGTACTGGGTGGGGGGTGGGATGCTGACCATCCGCTGAATTCCATCCCGCTCTGGGCCTGAAGTCTTTCCCTGCCCCAGCTGTTTGATCAGGTGTGGACCTGTTACATTTCACCCCCATTTTATCCCCGGATTTGTACTGGGGATGCTGTAGATTCAGGAGGGTCTACCCTCTGTTATTAAATAATCTGATGGGGAAAGAAATCTGATCAGAAGGAATCTCTCTGTTTCCGTAGATACCAGGCAGGGAACAGGAAGGGGTTTGGGTCCATTGGGATGGTGTAGAAGGGAGTGAATGGGAAGGGGTTTGAGTCCATTTGGATAGTATTTGGTGGGAGCGAATGGGAAGGGGTTTGGGTCCAATGGGGTTGTGTAGGGGGATTGAACAGGAAGGGATTAACATCCATTGGGATTGTTTAGACTGCGAGTGAACAGGGAGGGGTTTGGGTCCATTGGGATGGTGTAGAAGGGAGTGAATGGGAAGGGGTTTGGGTCCATTTGGATAGTATTTGGTGGGAGCGAATGGGAAGGGGTTTGGGTCCAATGGGGTTGTGTAGGGGGATTGAACAGGAAGGGATTAACATCCATTGGGATTGTTTAGACTGCGAGTGAACAGGGAGGGGTTTGGGTCCATTGGGATGGTGTAGGGGGGAGTGATCAGGGAGTGGGTTTGGGTCTGTT